>NW_027076091.1:0-115902 GCF_963932015.1 Anas acuta
GTGAACTCCCCAGGGGAGCCTTTACGCAGCCCCACATGCAACTGGACCCTCCGGGTTCGATGTTTCCGAGCATCCCTAAACATAGCCCTAGCCAGCATCGATGACGACTGAAAAATCAGGCCCCAGGAAATGCGTTGCGAGCCCCTTAGGACCATCCAAAAGTGCCCCCAAAGGAAGGCTTTGGATACAAGTGAACTCCCCAGGGGAGCCTTTACGCAGCCACACATGCAACTGGACCCTCCGGGTTCGATTTTTCCGAGCAACCCTAAATATATCCCTTGCCGGCATGGGAGAAGACTGAAAACCCGGGCCCCAGAAAACGCGTTGCAAGCCCCTTTCGCCGATCCAGAAGTGCCCGCAAAGGAAGGCTTTGGGTACAAGTGATCTCCCCAGGGGAGCCTTTACACAGCCCCACATGCAACTGGACCCTCCAGGTTCGCTGTTCCTGAGCAAACCTAAACGTAGCCCTAGCCGTCATCGGAGACGAGTGAAAAATCAAGCCCCAGGAAATGCGTTCCGAGGCCTTTTCGCCCATCCAAATGGGCCCCCAAACGAAGACTTTGGGTACAAGAGAACTCCCCAGGGGAGCCTTTACGCAGCCCCACATGCAACTGGACCCTCCGGGTTCGCTGTTTCCGAGCATCCCTAAACATAGTCCTAGCCGGCATCAAAGACAAGTAAAAAATCAGGACCCAGGAAATGCGTTGCGAGCCCCTTAGGACCATCCAAAAGTGCCCCCAAAGGAAGGCTTTGGGTACAAGTGATCTCCCCAGGGGAGCCTTTACGCTGCCCCACATGCAACTGGACCCTCCGGGTTCGCTGTTTCAGAGCATCCCTAAACATAGTCCTAGACGGCATCGAAGACGACTGAAAAATCAGGCCCCAGGAAATGCGTTGCGAGCCCTTTTCGTCCATCCAAAAGTTCCCCCAAAGTAAGGCTTTGGGTACAAGTGAACTCCCCAGGGGAGCCTTTACGCAGCCCCACATGCAACTGGACCCTCCGGGTTCGATGTTTCCGAGCATCCCTAAACATAGCCCTAGACGGCATCGATGACGACTGAAAAATCAGGCCCCAGGAAATGTGTTGCGAGCCCTTTTCGCCCATCCAAAAGTGCCCCCAAAGGAAGGCTTTGGATACAAGTGAACTCCCCAGGGGAGCCTTTACGCAGCCCCACATGCAACTGGACTGTCCGGGTTCGATTTTTCCGAGCAACCCTAAATATATCACTAGCCGGCATGGTAGAAGACTGAAAACCCGGGACCCAGAAAACGCGTTGCAAGCCCCTTTGGACCATCCAAAAGTGTCACCAAAGGAAGGCTTTGGGTACAAGTGAACTCCCCAGGGGAGCCTTTACGCAGCCCCACATGCAACTGGACCCTCCGGGTTCGCTGTTCCTGAGCAAACCTAAACGTAGCCCTGGCCGTCATCGGAGACGACTGAAAAATCAGGCCCCAGGAAATGCGTTGCAAGCCCCTTTGGACCATCCAAAAGTGCCCGCAAAGGAAGGCTTTGGGTACAAGTGATCTCCCCGGGGGAGCCTTTACACAGCCCCACATGCAACTGGACCCTCCGGGTTCGCTGTTCCTGAGCAAACCTAAACGTAGCCCTAGCCGTCATCGGAGACGAGTGAAAAATCAAGCCCCAGGAAATGCGTTCCGAGGCCTTTTCGCCCATCCAAATGTGCCCCCAAACGAAGACTTTGGGTACAAGAGAACTCCCCAGGGGAGCCTTTACGCAGCCCCACATGCAACTGGACCCTCCGGGTTCGCTGTTTCCGAGCAACCCTAAACATAGCCGTAGCCGGCATCGATGACGACTGAAAAATCAGGCCCCAGGAAATGCGTTGCGAGCCCCTTAGGACCATCCAAAAGTGCCCCCAAAGGAAGGCTTTGGATACAAGTGAACTCCCCAGGGGAGCCTTTACGCAGCCCCACATGCAACTGGACCCTCCGGGTTCGATGTTTCCAAGCATCCCTAAACATAGCCCTAGCCGGCATCGAAGACGACTGAAAAATCAGGCCCCAGGAAATGCGTTGCGAGCCCTTTTCGTCCATCCAAAAGTGCCCCCAAAGGAAGGCTTTGGGTACAAGTGAACTCCCCAGGGGAGCCTTTACGCAGCCCCACATGCAACTGGACCCTCCGGGTTCGATTTTTCCGAGCAATCCTAAATATATCACTAGCCGGCATGGGAGAAGACTGAAAACCCGGGACCCAGAAAACGCGTTGCAAGCCCCTTTGGACCATCCAAAAGTGTCACCAAAGGAAGGCTTTGGGTACAAGAGAACTCCCCAGGGGAGCCTTTACGCAGCCCCACATGCAACTGGATCCTCCGGGTTCGCTGTTCATGAGCAAACCTAAACGTAGCCCTGGCCGTCATCGGAGACTAGTAAAAAATCAGGCCCCAGGAAATGCGTTGCAAGCCCCTTTGGACCATCCAAAAGTGCCCGCAAAGGAAGGCTTTGGGTACAAGTGATCTCCCCAGGGGAGCCTTTACGCAGCCCCACATGCAAGTGGACCCTCCGGGTTCGCTGTTCCTGATCAAACCGATACGTAGCCCTAGCCGTCATCGGAGACGAGTGAAAAATCAGGCCACAGGAAATGCGTTGCGAGCCCTTTTCGCCCATCCAAAAGTGCCCCCAAAGGAAGACTTTGGGTACAAGTGAACTCCCTAGGGGAGCCTTTACGAAGCCCCACATGCAACTGGACCCTCCGGGTTCGCTGTTTCCGAGCATCCCTAAACATAGCCCTAGCCGTCATCGATGACGACTGAAAAATCAGGCCCCAGGAAATGCGTTGCGAGCCCTTTTCGCCCATCCAAAAGTGCCCGCAAAGGAAGACTTTGGGTACAAGTGAACTCCCCAGGGGAGCCTTTACGCAGCCCCACATGCAACTGGACCCTCCGGGTTCGATTTTTCCGAGCAACCCTAAATATATCCCTAGCCGGCATGGGAGAAGACTGAAAACCCAGGCCCCAGAAAACGCGTTGCAAGCCCCTTTTCGCCCATCCAAAAGTGCCCCCAAAGGAAGGCTTTGGGTACAAGTGAACTCCCCAGGGGAGCCTTTACGCAGCCCCACATGCAACTGGACCCTCTGGGTTCGCTGGTTCTGAGCATCCCTAAACAAAGCCCTTGCCGTCATCGATGACGACTGAAAAATCAGGCCCAAGGAAATGCGTTGCAAGCCCTTTTCGCCCATCCAAAAGTGCCCCCAAAGGAAGGCTTTGGATACAAGTGAACTCCCCAGAGGACCCTTTACGCAGCCCCACATGCAACTGGACCCTCCGGGTTCGATTTTTCCGAGCAACCCTAAATATATCACTAGCCGGCTTGGGAGAAGACTGAAAACCCGGGCCCCAGAAAACGCGTTGCAAGCCCCTTTGGACCATCCAAAAGTGCCCGCAAAGGAAGGCTTTGGATACAAGTGAACTCCCCAGGGGAGCCTTTACGCAGCCCCACATGCAACTGGACTGTCCGGGTTCGATTTTTCCGAGCAACCCTAAATATATCACTAGCCGGCATGGTAGAAGACTGAAAACCCGGGACCCAGAAAACGCGTTGCAAGCCCCTTTGGACCATCCAAAAGTGTCACCAAAGGAAGGCTTTGGGTACAAGTGAACTCCCCAGGGGAGCCTTTACGCAGCCCCACATGCAACTGGACCCTCCGGGTTCGCTGTTCCTGAGCAAACCTAAACGTAGCCCTGGCCGTCATCGGAGACGACTGAAAAATCAGGCCCCAGGAAATGCGTTGCAAGCCCCTTTGGACCATCCAAAAGTGCCCGCAAAGGAAGGCTTTGGGTACAAGTGATCTCCCCGGGGGAGCCTTTACACAGCCCCACATGCAACTGGACCCTCCGGGTTCGCTGTTCCTGAGCAAACCTAAACGTAGCCCTAGCCGTCATCGGAGACGAGTGAAAAATCAAGCCCCAGGAAATGCGTTCCGAGGCCTTTTCGCCCATCCAAATGTGCCCCCAAACGAAGACTTTGGGTACAAGAGAACTCCCCAGGGGAGCCTTTACGCAGCCCCACATGCAACTGGACCCTCCGGGTTCGCTGTTTCCGAGCAACCCTAAACATAGCCGTAGCCGGCATCGATGACGACTGAAAAATCAGGCCCCAGGAAATGCGTTGCGAGCCCCTTAGGACCATCCAAAAGTGCCCCCAAAGGAAGGCTTTGGATACAAGTGAACTCCCCAGGGGAGCCTTTACGCAGCCCCACATGCAACTGGACCCTCCGGGTTCGATGTTTCCAAGCATCCCTAAACATAGCCCTAGCCGGCATCGAAGACGACTGAAAAATCAGGCCCCAGGAAATGCGTTGCGAGCCCTTTTCGTCCATCCAAAAGTGCCCCCAAAGGAAGGCTTTGGGTACAAGTGAACTCCCCAGGGGAGCCTTTACGCAGCCCCACATGCAACTGGACCCTCCGGGTTCGATTTTTCCGAGCAATCCTAAATATATCACTAGCCGGCATGGGAGAAGACTGAAAACCCGGGACCCAGAAAACGCGTTGCAAGCCCCTTTGGACCATCCAAAAGTGTCACCAAAGGAAGGCTTTGGGTACAAGAGAACTCCCCAGGGGAGCCTTTACGCAGCCCCACATGCAACTGGATCCTCCGGGTTCGCTGTTCATGAGCAAACCTAAACGTAGCCCTGGCCGTCATCGGAGACGAGTAAAAAATCAGGCCCCAGGAAATGCGTTGCAAGCCCCTTTGGACCATCCAAAAGTGCCCGCAAAGGAAGGCTTTGGGTACAAGTGATCTCCCCAGGGGAGCCTTTACGCAGCCCCACATGCAAGTGGACCCTCCGGGTTCGCTGTTCCTGATCAAACCGATACGTAGCCCTAGCCGTCATCGGAGACGAGTGAAAAATCAGGCCACAGGAAATGCGTTGCGAGCCCTTTTCGCCCATCCAAAAGTGCCCCCAAAGGAAGACTTTGGGTACAAGTGAACTCCCTAGGGGAGCCTTTACGAAGCCCCACATGCAACTGGACCCTCCGGGTTCGCTGTTTCCGAGCATCCCTAAACATAGCCCTAGCCGTCATCGATGACGACTGAAAAATCAGGCCCCAGGAAATGCGTTGCGAGCCCTTTTCGCCCATCCAAAAGTGCCCGCAAAGGAAGACTTTGGGTACAAGTGAACTCCCCAGGGGAGCCTTTACGCAGCCCCACATGCAACTGGACCCTCCGGGTTCGATTTTTCCGAGCAACCCTAAATATATCCCTAGCCGGCATGGGAGAAGACTGAAAACCCAGGCCCCAGAAAACGCGTTGCAAGCCCCTTTTCGCCCATCCAAAAGTGCCCCCAAAGGAAGGCTTTGGGTACAAGTGAACTCCCCAGGGGAGCCTTTACGCAGCCCCACATGCAACTGGACCCTCTGGGTTCGCTGGTTCTGAGCATCCCTAAACAAAGCCCTTGCCGTCATCGATGACGACTGAAAAATCAGGCCCAAGGAAATGCGTTGCAAGCCCTTTTCGCCCATCCAAAAGTGCCCCCAAAGGAAGGCTTTGGATACAAGTGAACTCCCCAGAGGACCCTTTACGCAGCCCCACATGCAACTGGACCCTCCGGGTTCGATTTTTCCGAGCAACCCTAAATATATCACTAGCCGGCTTGGGAGAAGACTGAAAACCCGGGCCCCAGAAAACGCGTTGCAAGCCCCTTTGGACCATCCAAAAGTGCCCGCAAAGGAAGGCTTTGGGTACAAGTGATCTCCCCAGGGGAGCCTTTACACAGCCCCACATGCAACTGGACCCTCCGGGTTCGATTTTTCCGAGCAACCCTAAATATATCACTAGCCGGCATGGGAGAGGACTGAAAACCCGGGACCCAGAAAACGCGTTGCAAGCCCCTTTGGACCATCCAAATGTGCCCCCAAAGGAAGACTTTGGGTACAAGAGAACTCCCCAGGGTAGCCTTTACACAGCCCCACATACAACTGGACCCTCCGGGTTCGCTGTTTCCGAGCATCCCTATAAATAGCCCTAGACGGCATCGAAGACGAATGAAAAATCAGGCCCCAGGAAATGCGTTGCAAGCCCTTTTCGCCCATACAAAAGTGCCCCCAAAGCAAGGCTTTGGGTACAAGTGAACTCCCTAGGGGAGCCTTTACGCAGCCCCACATGCAACTGGACCCTCCGGGTTCGCTGTTTCTGAGCATCCCTAAACATAGCCCTAGCCGTCATCGATGACGACTGAAAAATCAGGCCCCAGGAAATGCGTTGCGAGCCCCTTAGGACCATCCAAAAGTGGCCCCAAAGGAAGGCTTTGGATACAAGTGAACTCCCCAGGGGAGCCTTTACGCAGCCCCACATGCAACTGGACCCTCCTTGTTCACTGTTTACGAGCAACCCTAAATATACCCCTAGCCACCATGGCAGAAGACTGAAAACTCGGGCTCCAGAAAATGCGTTTCACGCCCCATTCACCCATCCAGAAGTGCCCCCAAAGGAAGGCTTTGGGAACATCTGAACTCCTCAGGGGATCCTTTATGCAGCCCCACATGCAACTGGACCCTCCGGGTTCACTCTTTCACCGTAAGCCTAAATATAGCCCTCGGCGCAATGGGAGAAGACTGAAAAAGCGGGCCTCAGAAAACGCATTGCGATTCCCCTTGGACCATCCAAAAGTGCTCCGAAAGGAAGGCTTTGGGTACAACTGAACTCCCCAGGGGAGCCTTTACGCAGCCCCACATGCAACTGGGCCCTCCTTGTTCATTGTTTAAGAGCAACCCTAAATATACCCCTAGCCACCATGGCAGAAGACTGAAAACTCGGGCTCCAAAAAATGCGTTTCAAGCCCCTTTCGCCCATCCAGAAGTGCCCCCAAAGGAAGGCGTTGGGTACAAGTGAACTCCCCAGGGGAGCCTTTATGCAGCCCCACATGCAACTGGACCCTCCGTGTTCGCGCTTTACAGCAACCCTAAATATAACCCTAGCCAGCATGGCAGTCGACTGAAAGCTCGGGCCACAGAAAATGTGTTACGAGCCCCATTCACCCATCCAGAAGTGCCCCCAAAGGAAGGCTTTGGGTAGAAGTGAACTCCCCAGGGGAGCCTTTATGCAGCCCCACATGCAACTGGACCCTCCGTGTTCGCGCTTTACAGCAACCCTAAATATAACCCTAGCCAGCATGGCAGTCGACTGAAAGCTCGGGCCACAGAAAATGTGTTACGAGCCCCATTCGCCCATCCAAAAGTGCCCCCAAAGGAAGGCTTTGGGTACATCTGAACTCCCCAGGGGAGACTTTATGCAGCCCCACATGCAACTGGACCCTCCGTGTTCGCGCTTTACAGCAACCCTAAATATAACCCTAGCCAGCATGGCAGTCGACTGAAAGCTCGAGCCACAGAAAATGTGTTACGAGCCCCTTTCGCCCATCCAAAAATGACCCCAAAGAAAGGCTTTGGGTACAACTGAACTCCCCAGGGGAGCCTTTACGCAGCCCCACATGCAACTGGACCCTCCTTATTCACTGTTGACGAGCAACCCTAAATATACCCCTAGCCAGCATGGCAGAAGACTGAAAACTCGGGCTCCAGAAAATGCGTTTCACGCCCCATTCACCCAAACAGAAGTGCCCCCAAAGGAAGGCTTTGGGAACATCTGAACTCCTCAGGGGATCCTTTATGCAGCCGCACATGCAACTGGACCCTCCGGGTTCACTCTTTCACCACAAGCCTAAATATAGCCCTCGGCGCAATGGGAGAAGACTTAAAAAGCGGGCCTCAGAAAACGCATTGCGATTCCCCTTGGACCATCCAAAAGTGCCCCCAAAGGAAGGCTTTGGGTACAACTGAACTCCCCAGGGGAGCCTTTACGCAGCCCCACATGCAACTGGGCCCTCCTTGTTCATTGTTTAAGAGCAACCCTAAATATACCCCTAGCCACCATGGCAGAAGACTGAAAACTCGGGCTCCAAAAAATGCGTTTCAAGCCCCATTCACCCATCCAGAAGTGCCCCCAAAGGAAGGCTTTGGGTACAAGTGAACTCCCCAGGGGAGCCTTTATGCAGCCCCACATGCAACTGGACCCTCCGTATTCGCTCTTTCACAGCAACCCTAAATATAACCCTGGCCCGCATGGCAGACGACTGAAAAATCGGGGCCCCAGAAAACGTGCTACAAGCCCCATTCGACCATCCAAAAATGCCACAAAAGGAAGGCTTTGGGTACAATTGAACTCCCCAGGGGAGCCTTTATGCATGCACATACGCAACTGGACCCCTCGTGTTCGCTGTTTACAAGCAACCCTAAATATAACACTAGCCAGCATGGCAGAAAACTGAAAACTCGGGCCCCAGAAAATGCGTTAAAAGCCTAATTCGCCCATCCAAAAGTGCCCCCAGAGGAAGGCTTTGGGTACAACTGAACTCCCCAGGGGAGCCTTAACGCAGCCCCACATGCAACTGGACCCTCCGTATTTGCTCTTTCACAGCAACCCTAAATATAGCCCTAGCACGCCTGGCAGTCGACTGAAAGCTCGGGCCACAGAAAATGTGTTACGAGCCCCATTCGCCCATCCAAAAGTGCCCCCAAAGGAAGGCTTTGGGTACAAGTGAACTCCCCAGGGGAGCCTTTACGCAGCCCCACATGCAACTGGACCCTCCTTGTTCACTGTTTACGAGCAACCCTAAATATACCCTTAGCCAGCATGGCAGAAGACTGAAAACTCGGGCCCCAGAAAATGCGTTTCAAGCCCCATTCACCCATCCAAAAGTGCCCCCAGAGGAAGGCTTTGGGTACAACTGAACTCCCCAGGGGAGCCTTAACGCAGCCCCACATGCAACTGGACCCTCCGTATTTGCTCTTTCACCGCAACCCTAAATATAGCCCTAGCACGCCTGGCAGTCGACTGAAAGCTCGGGCCACAGAAAATGTGTTACGAGCCCCATTCGCCCATCCAAAAGTGCCCCCAAAGGAAGGCTTTGGGTACAAGTGAACACCCCAGGGGAGCCTTAACGCAGCCCCACATGCAACTGGACCCTCCTTGTTCACTGTTTACGAGCAACCCTAAATATACCCCTAGCCACCATGGCAGAAGACTGAAAACTCGGGCCCCAGAAAATGCGTTTCAAGCCCCATTCACCCATCCAGAAGTGCCCCCAAAGGAAGACTTTGGGTACAAGTGAACTCCCCAGGGGAGCCTTAACGCAGCCCCACATGCAACTGGACCCTCCGTATTTGCTCTTTCACAGCAACACTAAATATAGCCCTGGCCCGCCTGGCAGTCGACTGAAAGCTCGGGCCACAGAAAATGTGTTACGAGCCCCATTCGCCCATCCAAAAGTGCCCCCAAAGGAAGGCTTTGGGTACAAGTGAACTCCCCAGGGGAGCCTTTACGCAGCCCCACATGCAACTGGACCCTCCTTGTTCACTGTTTACGAGCAACCCTAAATATACCCCTAGCCACCATGGCAGAAGACTGAAAACTCGGGCTCCAAAAAATGCGTTTCAAGCACCTTTCGCCCATCCAGAAGTGCCCCCAAAGGAAGGCTTTGGGTACAAGTGAACTCCCCAGGGGAGCCTTTATGCAGCCCCACATGCAACTTGGCCCTCCTTGTTCATTGTTTACGAGCAACCCTAAATATACCCCTAGCCACCATGGCAGAAGACTGAAAACTCGGGCCACAGAAAAAGCGTTTCAAGCCCCTTTCGCCCATGCAGAAGTGCCCCCAAAGGAAGGCTTTGGGTAGAAGTGAACTCCCCAGGGGAGCCTTTATGCAACCCCACATGCAACTGGACCCTCCGTGTTCGCGCTTTACAGCAACCCTAAATATAACCCTAGCCATCATGGCAGTCGACTGAAAGCTCGGGCCACAGAAAATGTGTTACGAGCCCCATTCGCCCATCCAAAAGTGCCCCCAAAGGAAGGCTTTGGGTACATCTGAACTCCCCAGGGGAGCCTTTACGCAGCCCCACATGCAACTGGACCCTCGTTTTTCACTGTTGACGAGCAACCCTAAATATACCACTAGCCACCATGGCAGAAGACTGAAAACTTGGACTCCAGAAAATTTGTTTCAAGCCCCATTCACCCATCCAGAAGTGTCCCCAAAGGAAGGCTTTGGGTACAAGTGAACTCCCCAGGGGAGCCTTTACGCAGCCCCACATGAAACTGGACCCTCCGGGTTCACTCTTTCACCACAAGCCTAAATATAGCCCTAGCACGCCTGGCAGTCGACTGAAAGCTCGGGCCACAGAAAATGTGTTACGAGCCCCATTCGCCCATCCAAAAGTGCCCCCAAAGGAAGGCTTTGGGTACATCTGAACTCCCCAGGGGAGCCTTTATGCAGCCCCACATGCAACTGGACCCTCCGTATTTGCTCTTTCACAGCAACCCTAAATATAGCCCTAGCACGCCTGGCAGTCGACTGAAAGCTCGGGCCACAGAAAATATGTTACGAGCCCCATTCGCCCATCCAAAAGTGCCCCCAAAGGAAGGCTTTGGGTACATCTGAACTCCGCAGGGGAGACTTTACGCAGCCCCACATGCAACTAGACCCTCCGTGTTCGCTCTTTACAGCAACCCTAAATATAACCCTAGCCAGCATGGCAGAAGACTGAAAACTCGGGCCACAGAAAAAGCGTTTCAAGCCCCTTTCGCCCATGCAGAAGTGCCCCCAAAGGAAGGCTTTGTGTACAAGTGAACTCCCCAGGGGAGCCTTTATGCAGCCCCACATGCAACTGGACCCTCCGTATTCGCTCTTTCACAGCAACCCTAACTATAACCCTGGCCCGCATGGCAGACGACTGAAAAATCGGGCCCCAGAAAACGTGCTACAAGCCCCATTCGACCATCCAAAAGTGCCCCCAAAGGAAGGCTTTGGGTACAACTGAACTCCCCAGGGGAGCCTTTATGCAGGCCCATACGCAACTGGACCCCCGTGTTCTCTGTTTACAAGCAACCCTAAATATAACACTAGCCAGCATGGCAGAAAACTGAAAACTCGGGCCCCAGAAAATGCGTTAAAAGCCTAATTCGCCCATCCAAAAGTGCCCCCAGAGGAAGCCTTTGGGTACAACTGAACTCCCCAGGGGAGCCTTAACGCAGCCCCACATGCAACTGGACCCTCCGTATTTGCTCTTTCACAGCAACCCTAAATATAGCCCTGGCCCGCCTGGCAGTCGACTGAAAACTCGGGCCCCAGAAAATGCGTTAAAAGCCTAATTCGCCCATCCAAAAGTGCCCCCAGAGGAAGCCTTTGGGTACAAGTGAACTCCCCAGGGGAGCCTTTACGCAGCCCCACATGCAACTGGACCCTCCTTGTTCACTGTTTACGAGCAACCCTAAATATACCCTTAGCCAGCATGGCAGAAGACTGAAAACTCGGGCTCCAGAAAATGCGTTTCATGCCCCATTCACCCATCCAGAAGTGCCCCCAAAGGAAGACTTTGGGTACAACTGAACTCCCCAGGGGAGCCTTAACGCAGCCCCACATGCAACTGGACCCTCCGTATTTGCTCTTTCACAGCAACCCTAAATATAGCCCTGGCCCGCCTGGCAGTCGACTTAAAGCTCGGGCCACAGAAAATGTGTTACGAGCCCCATTCGCCCATCCAAAAGTGCCCCCAAAGGAAGGCTTTGGGTACAAGTGAACTCCCCAGGGGAGCCTTTACGCAGCCCCACATGCAACTGGACCCTCCTTGTTCACTGTTTACGAGCAACCCTAAATATACCCCTAGCCACCATGGCAGAAGACTGAAAACTCGGGCTCCAGAAAATGCGTTTCACGCCCCATTCACCCATCCAGAAGTGCCCCCAAAGGAAGGCTTTGGGTACATCTGAACTCCTCAGGGGATCCTTTATGCAGCCCCACATGCAACTGGACCCTCCGGGTTCACTCTTTCACCGTAAGCCTAAAAATAGCCCTCGGCGCAATGGGAGAAGACTGAAAAAGTGGGCCTCAGAAAACGCATTGCGATTCCCCTTGGACCATCCAAAAGTGCCCCCAAAGGAAGGCTTTGGGTACAACTGAACTCCCCAGGGGAGACTTTACGCAGCCCCACATGCAACTGGGCCCTCCTTGTTCATTGTTTACGAGCAACCCTAAATATACCCCTAGCCACCATGGCAGAGGACTGAAAACTCGGGCCACAGAAAAAGCGTTTCAAGCCCCTTTCGCCCATGCAGAAGTGCCCCCAAAGGAAGGCTTTGGGTACAAGTGAACTCCCCAGGGGAGCCTTTATGCAGCCCCACATGCAACTGGACCCTCCGTATTCGCTCTTTCACAGCAACCCTAAATATAACCCTGGCCTGCATGGCAGACGACTGAAAAATCGGGCCCCAGAAAACGTGTTACAAGCCCCATTCGACCATCCAAAAGTGCCCCCAAAGGAAGGCTTTGGGTACAACTGAACTCCCCAGGGGAGCCTTTATGCAGGCCCATACGCAACTGGACCCCCGTGTTCTCTGTTTACAAGCAACCCTAAATATAACACTAGCCAGCATGGCAGAAAACTGAAAACTCGGGCTCCAGAAAATGCGTTAAAAGCCTAATTCTCCCATCCAAAAGTGCCCCCAGAGGAAGGCTTTGGGTACAAGTGAACTCCCCAGGGGAGCCTTAACGCAGCCCCACATGCAACTGGACCCTCCGTATTTGCTCTTTCACAGCAACCCTAAATATAGCCCTGGCCCGCCTGGCAGTCGACTGAAAACTCGGGCCCCAGAAAATGCGTTAAAAGCCTAATTCGCCCATCCAAAAGTGCCCCCAGAGGAAGCCTTTGGGTACAAGTGAACTCCCCAGGGGAGCCTTTACGCAGCCCCACATGCAACTCGACCCTCCTTGTTCACTGTTTACGAGCAACCCTAAATATACCCCTAGCCACCATGGCAGAAGACTGAAAACTCGGGCTCCAGAAAATGCGTTTCAAGCCCCATTCGACCATCCAAAAGTGCCCCCAAAGGAAGACTTTGGGTACAAGTGAACTCCCCAGGGGAGCCTTTACGCAGCCCCACATGCAACTGGACCCTCCGTATTTGCTCTTTCACAGCAACCCTAAAATATAGCCCTCGGCGCAATGGGAGAAGACTGAAAAAGCGGGCCTCAGAAAACGCATTGTGATTCCCCTTGGACCATCCAAAAGTGCTCCGAAAGGAAGGCTTTGGGTACAACTGGACTCCCCAGGGGAGCCTTAACGCAGCCCCACATGCAACTGGACCCTCCGTATTTGCTCTTTCACAGCAAGCCTAAATATAGCCCTAGCACGCCTGGCAGTCGACTGAAAGCTCGGGCCACAGATAATGTGTTACGAGCCCCATTGGCCCATCCAAAAGTGCCCCCAAAGGAAGGCTTTGGGTACAACTGAACTCCCCAGGGGAGACTTTACGCAGCCCCACATGCAACTGGACCCTCCTAGTTCACTGTTTACGAGCAACCCTAAATATACCCCTAGCCACCATAGCAGAAGACTGAAAACTCGGGCTCCAGAAAATGCGTTTCAAGCCCCATTCACCCATCCAGAAGTGACCCCAGAGGAAGCCTTTGGGTACAAGTGAACTCCCCAGGGGAGCCTTAACGCAGCCCCACATGCAACTGGACCCTCCGGGTTCACTCTTTCACCGCAAGCCTAAATATAACCCTAGCACGCCTGGCAGTCGACTGAAAGCTCGGGCCACAGAAAATGTGTTACGAGCCCCATTCGCCCATCCAAAAGTGCCCCCAAAGGAAGGCTTTCGGTACATCTGAACTCCCCAGGGGAGCCTTTACGCAGCCCCACATGCAACTGGACCCTCGTTTTTCACTGTTGACGAGCAACCCTAAATATACCCCTAGCCACCATGGCAGAAGACTGAAAACTCGGGCCACAGAAAAAGCGTTTCAAGCCCCTTTCGCCCATCCAGAAGTGCCCCCAAAGGAAGGCTTTGGGTACAAGTGAACTCCCCAGGGGAGCCTTAACGCAGCCCCACATGCAACTGGACCCTCCGTATTTGCTCTTTCACAGCAACCCTAAATATAGCCCTGGCCCGCCTGGCAGTCGACTGAAAACTCGGGCCCCAGAAAATGCGATAAAAGCCTAATTCGCCCATCCAAAAGTGCCCCCAGAGGAAGCCTTTGGGTACAAGTGAACTCCCCAGGGGAGCCTTTATGCAGCCCCACATGCAACTGGACCCTCCGTATTTGCTCTTTCACAGCAACCCTAAATATAGCCCTAGCACGCCTGGCAGTCGACTGAAAGCTCGGGCCACAGAAAATGTGTTACGAGCCCCATTCGCCCATCCAAAAGTGCCCCCAAAGGAAGGCTTTGGGTACAAGTGAACTCCCCAGGGGAGCCTTTACGCAGCCCCACATGCAACTGGACCCTCCTTGTTCACTGTTTACGAGCAACCCTAAATATACCCCTAGCCAGCATGGCAGAAGACTGAAAACTCGGGCTCCAGAAAATGCGTTTCAAGCCCCATTCACCCATCCAGAAGTGACCCCAGAGGAAGCCTTTGGGTACAACTGAGCTCCCCAGGGGAGCCTTTATGCAGCCCCACATGCAACTGGACCCTCCGGGTTCACTCTTTCACCGCAAGCCTAAATATAACCCTAGCACGCCTGGCAGTCGACTGAAAGCTCGGGCCACAGAAAATGTGTTACGAGCCCCATTCGCCCATCCAAAAGTGCCCCCAAAGGAAGGCTTTGGGTACATCTGAACTCCGCAGGGGAGCCTTTACGCAGCCCCACATGCAACTGGACCCTCCGTTTTCGCTCTTTACAGCAACCCTAAATATAACCCTAGCAAGCATGGCAGAAGACTGAAAACTCGGGCCACAGAAAAAGCGTTTCAAGCCCCTTTCGCCCATCCAGAAGTGCCCCCAAAGGAAGGCTTTGGGTACAAGTGAACTCCCCAGGGGAGCCTTTATGCAGCCCCACATGCAACTGGACCCTCCGGGTTCACTCTTTCACCGCAAGCCTAAATATAGCCCTAGCACGCCTGGCAGTCGACTGAAAGCTCGGGCCACAGAAAATGTGTTACGAGCCCCATTCACCCATCCAAAAGTGCCCCCAAAGGAAGGCTTTGGGTACATCTGAACTCCCCAGGGGAGCCTTTACGCAGCCCCACATGCAACTGGGCCCTCCTTGTTCATTGTTTACGAGCAACCCTAAATATACCCCTAGCCACCATGGCAGAAGACTGAAAACTCGGGCCACAGAAAAAGCCTTTCAAGCCCCTTTCGCCCATGCAGAAGTGCCCCCAAAGGAAGGCTTTGGGTACAAGTGAACTCCCCAGGGGAGCCTTTATGCAGCCCCACATGCAACTGGACCCTCCATATTCGCTCTTTCACAGCAACCCTAACTATAACCCTGGCCCGCATGGCAGACGACTGAAAAATCGGGCCCCAGAAAACGTGCTACAAGCCCCATTCGACAATCCAAAAGTGCCCCCAAAGGAAGGCTTTGGGTACAACTGAACTCCCCAGGGGAGACTTTATGCAGGCCCATACGCAACTGGACCCCCGTGTTCTCTGTTTACAAGCAACCCTAATTATAACACTAGCCAGCATGGCAGAAAACTGAAAACTCGGGCCCCAGAAAATGCGTTAAAAGCCTAATTCGCCCATCCAAAAGTGCCCCCAGAGGAAGGCTTTGGGTACAACTGAACTCCCCAGGGGAGCCTTAACGCAGCCCCACATGCAACTGGACCCTCCGTGTTCGCTCTTTCACAGCAACCCTAAATATAGCCCTGGCCCGCCTGGCAGTCGACTGAAAACTCGGGCCCCAGAAAATGCGTTAAAAGCCTAATTCGTCCATCCAAAAGTGCCCCCAGAGGAAGCCTTTGGGTACAAGTGAACTCCCCAGGGGAGCCTTTACGCAGCCCCACATGCAACTGGACCCTCCTTGTTCACTGTTTACGAGCAACCCTAAATATACCCTTAGCCAGCATGGCAGAAGACTGAAAACTCGGGCTCCAGAAAATGCGTTTCAAGCCCCATTCACCCATCCAGAAGTGCCCCCAAAGGAAGGCTTTGGGTACAACTGAACTCCCCAGGGGAGCCTTAACGCAGCCCCACATGCAACTGGACCCTCCGTATTTGCTCTTTCACAGCAACCCTAAATATAGCCCTAGCACGCCTGGCAGTCGACTGAAAGTTCGGGCCACAGAAAATGTGTTACGAGCCCCATTCGCCCATCCAAAAGTGCCCCCAAAGGAAGGCTTTGGGTACATCTGAACTCCCCAGGGGAGCCTTTACGCAGCCCCACATGCAACTGGGCCCTCCTTGTTCATTGTTTACGAGCAACCCTAAATATACCCCTAGCCACCATGGCAGAAGACTGAAAACTCGGGCCACAGAAAAAGCGTTTCAAGCCCCTTTCGCCCATGCAGAAGTGCCCCCAAAGGAAGGCGTTGGGTACAAGTGAACTCCCCAGGGGAGCCTTTATGCAGCCCCACATGCAACTGGACCCTCCATATTCGCTCTTTCACAGCAACCCTAAATATAACCCTGGCCCGCATGGCAGACGACTGAAAAATCGGGCCCCAGAAAACGTGCTACAAGCCCCATTCGACAATCCAAAAGTGCCCCCAAAGGAAGGCTTTGGGTACAATTGAACTCCCCAGGGGAGCCTTTATGCAGGCCCATACGCAACTGGACCCCCGTGTTCTCTGTTTACAAGCAACCCTAAATATAACACTAGCCAGCATGGCAGAAAACTGAAAACTCGGGCCCCAGAAAATGCGTTAAAAGCCTAATTCGCCCATCCAAAAGTGCCCCCAGAGGAAGCCTTTGGGTACAACTGAACTCCCCAGGGGAGCCTTAACGCAGCCCCACATGCAACTGGACCCTCCGTATTTGCTCTTTCACAGCAACCCTAAATATAGCCCTGGCCCGCCTGGCAGTCGACTGAAAACTCGGGCCCCAGAAAATGCGTTAAAAGCCTAATTCGCCCATCCAAAAGTGCCCCCAGAGGAAGCCTTTGGGTACAAGTGAACTCCCCAGGGGAGCCTTTATGCAGCCCCACATGCAACTGGACCCTCCGTATTCGCTCTTTCACAGCAACCCTAAATATAACCCTGGCCCGCATGGCAGACGACTGAAAACTCGGGCCACAGAAAACGTGCTACAAGTCCCATTCGACCATCCAAAAGTGCCCCCAAAGGAAGGCTTTGGGTACAACTGAACTCCCCAGGGGAGCCTTTATGCAGGCCCATACGCAACTGGACCCCCATGTTCGTTGTTTACAACTAACCCTAAATATATCCCTAGCCAGCATGGCAGTCGACTGAAAGCTCGGGCCACAGAAAATGTGTTACGAGCCCCTTTCGCCCATCCAGAAGTGCCCCCAAAGGAAGGCTTTGGGTACAACTACACTCCCCAGGGGAGCCTTTATGCAGCCCCACATGCAACTGGACTCTCCGGGTTCACTCTTTCACCGCAAGCCTAAATATAGCCCTAGCACGCCTGGCAGTCGACTGAAAGCTCGGGCCACAGAAAATGTGTTACGAGCCCCATTCACCCATCCAAAAGTGCCTCCAAAGGAGGGCTTTGGGTACATCAGAACTCCCCAGGGGAGACTTTACGCAGCCCCACATGCAACTGGACCCTCAGTGTTCGCTCTTTACAGCAACCCTAAATATAGCCTTGGACCGCCTGGCAGTCGACTGAAAACGCGGGCCCCAGAAAATGCGTTAAAAGCCTAATTCACCCATCCAAAAGTGCCCCCAGAGGAAGGCTTTGGGTACAACTGAACTCCCCAGGGGAGCCTTAACGCAGCCCCACATGCAACTGGACCCTCCGTATTCGCCCTTTCACAGCAACCCTAAATATAGCCCTGGCCCGCCTGGCAGTCGACTGAAAACTCGGGCCCCAGAAAATGCATTAAAAGCCTAATTCGACCATCCAAAAGTGCCCCCAGAGGAAGGCTTTGGGTACAACTGAACTCCCCAGGGGAGCCTTTACGCAGCCCCACATGCAACTGGACCCTCCTTGTTCACTGTTTACGAGCAACCCTAAATATACCCCTAGCCACCATGGCAGAAGTCTGAAAACTCGGGCTCCAGAAAATGCGTTTCAAGCCCCATTCACCCATCCAGAAGTGCCCCCAAAGGAAGGCTTTGGGTACAAGTGAACTCCCCAGGGGAGCCTTTATGCAGCCCCACATGCAACTGGACCCTCCGGGTTCACTCTTTCACCGCAAGCCTAAATATATCCCTCGGCGCAATGGGAGAAGACTGAAAAAGCGGGCCTCAGAAAACGCATTTCCATTCCCCTTGGACCATCCAAAAGTGCTCCGAAAGGAAGGCTTTGGGTACAACTGGACTCCCCAGGGGAGCCTTTACGCAGCCCCACATGAAACTGGACCCTCCGTATTTGCTCTTTCACAGCAACCCTAAATATAGCCCTAGCACGCCTGGCAGACGACTGAAAGCTCGGGCCACAGAAAATGTGTTACGAGCCCCATTCGCCCATCCAAAAGTGCCCCCAAAGGAAGGCTTTGGGTACATCTGAACTCCCCAGGGAAGCCTTTATGCAGCCCCACATGCAACTGGACCCTCCGTATTCGCTCTTTCACAGCAACCCTAAATATAGCCCTAGCACGCCTGGCAGTCGACTGAAAGCTCGGGCCACAGAAAATGTGTTACGAGCCCCATTCACCCATCCAAAAGTGCCCCCAAAGGAAGGCTTTGGGTACATCTGAACTCCCCAGGGGAGCCTTTACGCAGCCCCACATGCAACTGGACCCTCCGTGTTCGCTCTTTACAGCAACCCTAAATATAGCCTTGGCCCGCCTGGCAGTCGACTGAAAACTCGGGCCCCAGAATATGCGTTAAAAGCCTAATTCGCCCATCCAAAAGTGCCCCCAGAGGAAGGCTTTGGGTACAACTGAACTCCCCAGGGGAGCCTTAACGCAGCCCCACATGCAACTGGACCCTCCGTATTCGCCCTTTCACAGCAACCCTAAATATAGCCCTGGCCCGCCTGGCAGTCGACTGAAAACTCGGGCCCCAGAAAATGCATTAAAAGCCTAATTCGACCATCCAAAAGTGCCCCCAGTGGAAGGCTTTGGGTACAACTGAACTCCCCAGGGGAGCCTTTACGCAGCCCCACATGCAACTGGACCCTCCTTGTTCACTGTTTACGAGCAACCCTAAATATACCCCTAGCCACCATGGCAGAAGACTGAAAACTCGGGCTCCAGAAAATGCGTTTCATGCCCCATTCACCCATCCAGAAGTGCCCCCAAAGGAAGGCTTTGGGTACAACTGAACTCCCCAGGGGAGCCTTAACGCAGCCCCACATGCAACTGGACCCTCCGTATTTGCTCTTTCACAGCAACCCTAAATATAGCCCTGGCCCGCCTGGCAGTCGACTGAAAACTCGGGCCACAGAAAATGTGTTACGAGCCCCATTCGCCCATCCAAAAGTGCCCCCAAAGGAAGGCTTTGGGTACAAGTGAACTCCCCAGGGGAGCCTTTACGCAGCCCCACATGCAACTGGACCCTCCTTGTTCACTGTTTACGAGCAACCCTAAATATACCCCTAGCCACCATGGCAGAAGACTGAAAACTCGGGCCACAGAAAATGTGTTACGAGCCCCATTCGCCCATCCAAAAGTGCCCCCAAAGGAAGGCTTTGGGTACAAGTGAACTCCCCAGGGGATCCTTTATGCAGCCCCACATGCAACTGGACCCTCCGGGTTCACTCTTTCACCGTAAGCCTAAAAATAGCCCTCGGCGCAATGGGAGAAGACTGAAAAAGCGGGCCTCAGAAAACGCATTGCGATTCCCCTTGGACCATCCAAAAGTGCCCCCAAAGGAAGGCTTTGGGTACAACTGAACTCCCCAGGGGAGACTTTACGCAGCCCCACATGCAACTGGGCCCTCCTTGTTCATTGTTTACGAGCAACCCTAAATATACCCCTAGCCACCATGGCAGAGGACTGAAAACTCGGGCCACAGAAAAAGCGTTTCAAGCCCCTTTCGCCCATGCAGAAGTGCCCCCAAAGGAAGGCTTTGGGTACAAGTGAACTCCCCAGGGGAGCCTTTATGCAGCCCCACATGCAACTGGACCCTCCGTATTCGCTCTTTCACAGCAACCCTAAATATAGCCCTGGCCCGCCTGGCAGTCGACTGAAAACTCGGGCCCCAGAAAATGCGTTAAAAGCCTAATTCGCCCATCCAAAAGTGCCCCCAGAGGAAGGCTTTGGGTACAAGTGAACTCCCCAGGGGAGCCTTTACGCAGCCCCACATGCAACTGGACCCTCCTTGTTCACTGTTTACAAGCAACCCTAAATGTACCCCTAGCCAGCATGGCAGAAGACTGAAAACTCGGGCTCCAGAAAATGCGTTTCAAGCCCCATTCACCCATCCAGAAGTGCCCCCAAAGGAAGACTTTGGGTACAAGTGAACTCCCCAGGGGAGCCTTTACGCAGCCCCACATGCAACTGGACCCTCCGTATTTGCTCTTTCACAGCAACCCTAAATATAGCCCTAGCACGCCTGGCAGTCGACTGAAAGCTCGGGCCACAGAAAATGTGTTACGAGCCCCATTCGCCCATCCAAAAGTGCCCCCAAAGGAAGGCTTTGGGTACAAGTGAACTCCCCAGGGGAGCCTTTACGCAGCCCCACATGCAACTGGACCCTCCTTGTTCACTGTTTACGAGCAACCCTAAATATACCCCTAGCCACCATGGCAGAAGACTGAAAACTCGGGCTCCAGAAAATGCGTTTCACGACCCCATTCACCCATCCAGAAGTGCCCCCAAAGGAAGGCTTTGGGTACATCTGAACTCCTCAGGGGATCCTTTATGCAGCCCCACATGCAACTGGACCCTCCGGGTTCACTCTTTCACCGTAAGCCTAAATATAGCCCTCGGCGCAATGGGAGAAGACTGAAAAAGCGGGCCTCAGAAAACGCACTGTGATTCCCCTTGGACCATCCAAAAGTGCTCCGAAAGGAAGGCTTTGGGTACAACTGGACTCCCCAGGGGAGCCTTAACGCAGCCCCACATGCAACTGGACCCTCCGTATTTGCTCTTTCACCGCAAGCCTAAATATAGCCCTAGCACGCCAGGCAGTCGACTGAAAGCTCGGGCCACAGATAATGTGTTACGAGCCCCATTCGCCCATCCAAAAGTGCCCCCAAAGGAAGGCTTTGGGTACAACTGAACTCCCCAGGGGAGACTTTACGCAGCCCCACATGCAACTGGACCCTCCTAGTTCACTGTTTACGAGCAACCCTAAATATACCCCTAGCCACCATAGCAGAAGACTGAAAACTCTGGCTCCAGAAAATGCGTTTCAAGCCCCATTCACCCATCCAGAAGTGACCCCAGAGGAAGCCTTTGGGTACAAGTGAACTCCCCAGGGGAGCCTTAACGCAGCCCCACATGCAACTGGACCCTCCGGGTTCACTCTTTCACCGCAAGCCTAAATATAACCCTAGCACGCCTGGCAGTCGACTGAAAGCTCGGGCCACAGAAAATGTGTTACGAGCCCCATTCGCCCATCCAAAAGTGCCCCCAAAGGAAGGCTTTCGGTACATCTGAACTCCCCAGGGGAGCCTTTACGCAGCCCCACATGCAACTGGACCCTCGTTTTTCACTGTTGACGAGCAACCCTAAATATACCCCTAGCCACCATGGCAGAAGACTGAAAACTCGGGCCACAGAAAAAGCGTTTCAAGCCCCTTTCGCCCATCCAGAAGTGCCCCCAAAGGAAGGCTTTGGGTACAAGTGAACTCCCCAGGGGAGCCTTAACGCAGCCCCACATGCAACTGGACCCTCCGTATTTGCTCTTTCACAGCAACCCTAAATATAGCCCTGGCCCGCCTGGAAGTCGACTGAAAACTCGGGCCCCAGAAAATGCGTTAAAAGCCTAATTCGCCCATCTAAAAGTGCCCCCAGAGGAAGCCTTTGGGTACAAGTGAACTCCCCAGGGGAGCCTTTATGCAGCCCCACATGCAACTGGACCCTCCGTATTTGCTCTTTCACAGCAAGCCTAAATATAGCCCTAGCACGCCTGGCAGTCGACTGAAAGCTCGGGCCACAGAAAATGTGTTACGAGCCCCATTCGCCCATCCAAAAGTGCCCCCAAAGGAAGGCTTTGGGTACAAGTGAACTCCCCAGGGGAGCCTTTACGCAGCCCCACATGCAACTGGACCCTCCTTGTTCACTGTTTACAAGCAACCCTAAATATACCCCTAGCCAGCATGGCAGAAGACTGAAAACTCGGGCTCCAGAAAATGCGTTTCAAGCCCCATTCACCCATCCAGAAGTGACCCCAGAGGAAGCCTTTGGGTACAACTGAGCTCCCCAGGGGGAGCCTTTATGCAGGCCCCACATGCAACTGGACCCTCCGGGTTCACTCTTTCACCCCGCAAAGCCTAAATATAACCCTAGCACGCCTGGCAGTCGACTGAAAGCTCGGGCCACAGAAAATGTGTTACGAGCCCCATTCGCCCATCCAAAAGTGCCCCCAAAGGAAGGCTTTGGGTACATCTGAACTCCGCAGGGGAGCCTTTACGCAGCCCCACATGCAACTGGGACTCTCCGTGTTCGCTCTTTACAGCAACCCTAAATATAACCCTAGCCAGCATGGCAGAAGACTGAAAAACTCGGGCCACAGAAAAAGCGTTTCAAGCCCCTTTCGCCCATGCAGAAGTGCCCCCAAAGGAAGGCTTTGGGTACAAGTGAACTCCCCAGGGGAGCCTTTATGCAGCCCCACATGCAACTGGACCCTCCGTATTCGCTCTTTCACAGCAACCCTAAATATAACCCTGGCCCGCATGGCAGACGACTGAAAACTCGGGCCCCAGAAAACGTGCTACAAGTCCCATTCGACCATCCAAAAGTGCCCCCAAAGGAAGGCTTTGGGCACAACTGAACTCCCCAGGGGAGCCTTTATGCAGGCCCATACGCAACTGGACCCCCGTGTTCGTTGTTTACAACTAACCCTAAATATAAACCCTAGCCAGCATGGCAGTCGACTGAAAGCTCGGGCCACAGAAAATGTGTTACGAGCCCCTTTCGCCCATCCAGAAGTGCCCCCAAAGGAAGGCTTTGGGTACAACTGAACTCCCCAGGGGAGCCTTTATGCAGCCCCACATGCAACTGGACCCTCCGGGTTCACTCTTTCACCGCAAGCCTAAATATAGCCCTAGCACGCCTGGCAGTCGACTGAAAGCTCGGGCCACAGAAAATGTGTTACGAGCCCCATTCACCCATCCAAAAGTGCCCCCAAAGGAAGGCTTTGGGTACATCTGAACTCCCCAGGGGAGCCTTTACGCAGCCCCCACATGCAACTGGGCCCTCCTTGTTCATTGTTTACGAGCAACCCTAAATATACCCCTAGCCACCATAGCAGAAGACTGAAAACTCGGGCCACAGAAAAAGGCCTTTCAAGCCCCTTTCGCCCATGCAGAAGTGCCCCCAAAGGAAGGCTTTGGGTACAAGTGAACTCCGCAGAGGGAGCCTTTATGCAGCCCCACATGCAACTGGACCCTCCGTATTCGCTCTTTCACAGCAACCCTAACTATAACCCTGGCCCGCATGGCAGACGACTGAAAAATCGGGCCCCAGAAAACGTGCTACAAGCCCCATTCGACAATCCAAAAGTGCCCCCAAAGGAAGGCTTTGGGTACAACTGAACTCCCCAGGGGAGCCTTTATGCAGGCTCATACGCAACTGGACCCCCGTGTTCTCTGTTTACAGGCAACCCTAAATATACCCTTAGCCAGCATGGCAGAAGACTGAAAACTCGGGCTCCAGAAAATGCGTTTCAAGCCCCATTCACCCATCCAGAAGTGCCCCCAAAGGAAGACTTTGGGTACAACTGAACTCCCCAGGGGAGCCTTAACGCAGCCCCACATGCAACTGGACCCTCCGTATTTGCTCTTTCACAGCAACCCTAAATATAGCCCTAGCACGCCTGGCAGTCGACTGAAAGTTCGGGCCACAGAAAATGTGTTACGAGCCCCATTCGCCCATCCAAAAGTGCCCCCAAAGGAAGGCTTTGGGTACATCTGAACTCCCCAGGGGAGCCTTTATGCAGCCCCACATGCAACTGGACCCTCCGTATTTGCTCTTTCACAGCAACCCTAAATATAGCCCTAGCACGCCTGGCAGTCGACTGAAAGCTCGGGCCACAGAAAATGTGTTACGAGCCCCATTCGCCCATCCAAAAGTGCCCCCAAAGGAAGGCTTTGGGTACAACTGAACTCCCCAGGGGAGACTTTACGCAGCCCCACATGCAACTGGACCCTCCTTGTTCACTGTTTACGAGCAACCCTAAATATACCCCTAGCCACCATGGCAGAAGACTGAAAACTCGGGCTCCAGAAAATGCGTTTCAAGCCCCATTCACCCATCCAGAAGTGCCCCCAAAGGAAGGCTTTGGGTATAAGTGAACTCCCCAGGGGAGCCTTTATGCAGCCCCACATGCAACTGGACCCTCCGGGTTCACTCTTTCACCGCAAGCCTAAATATAACCCTAGCACGCCTGGCAGTCGACTGAAAGCTCGGGCCACAGAAAATGTGTTACGAGCCCCATTCGCCCATCCAAAAGTGCCCCCAAAGGAAGGCTTTGGGTACATCTGAACTCCCCAGGGGAGCCTTTACGCAGCCCCACATGCAACTGGGCCCTCCTTGTTCATTGTTTACGAGCAACCCTAAATATACCCCTAGCCACCATGGCAGAAGACTGAAAACTCGGGCCACAGAAAAAGCGTTTCAAGCCCCTTTCGCCCATGCAGAAGTGCCCCCAAAGGAAGGCGTTGGGTACAAGTGAACTCCCCAGGGGAGCCTTTATGCAGCCCCACATGCAACTGGACCCTCCATATTCGCTCTTTCACAGCAACCCTAAATATAACCCTGGCCCGCATGGCAGACGACTGAAAAATCGGGCCCCAGAAAACGTGCTACAAGCCCCATTCGACCATCCAAAAGTGCCCCCAAAGGAAGGCTTTGGGTACAATTGAACTCCCCAGGGGAGCCTTTATGCAGGCCCATACGCAACTGGACCCCCGTGTTCTCTGTTTACAAGCAACCCTAAATATAACACTAGCCAGCATGGCAGAAAACTGAAAACTCGGGCCCCAGAAAATGCGTTAAAAGCCTAATTCGCCCATCCAAAAGTGCCCCCAGAGGAAGGCTTTGGGTACAACTGAACTCCCCAGGGGAGCCTTAACGCAGCCCCACATGCAACTGGACCCTCCGTATTTGCTCTTTCACAGCAACCCTAAATATAGCCCTGGCCCGCCTGGCAGTCGACTGAAAACTCGGGCCCCAGAAAATGCGTTAAAAGCCTAATTCGCCCATCCAAAAGTGCCCCCAGAGGAAGCCTTTGGGTACAAGTGAACTCCCCAGGGGAGCCTTTATGCAGCCCCACATGCAACTGGACCCTCCGTATTTGCTCTTTCACAGCAACCCTAAATATAGCCCTAGCACGCCTGGCAGTCGACTGAAAGCTCGGGCCACAGAAAATGTGTTACGAGCCCCATTCGCCCATCCAAAAGTGCCCCCAAAGGAAGGCTTTGGGTACAAGTGAACTCCCCAGGGGAGCCTTTACGCAGCCCCACATGCAACTGGACCCTCCTTGTTCACTGTTTACGAGCAACCCT
The DNA here is from genome assembly GCF_963932015.1 of Anas acuta. Classification (NCBI taxonomy): domain Eukaryota; kingdom Metazoa; phylum Chordata; class Aves; order Anseriformes; family Anatidae; genus Anas; species Anas acuta. The sequence continues at coordinate 25,537 of NW_027076091.1, forward strand.
AAATATACCCCTAGCCAGCATGGCAGAAGACTGAAAACTCGGGCCACAGAAAAAGCGTTTCAAGCCCCTTTCGCCCATCCAGAAGTGACCCCAAAGGAAGGCTTTGGGTACAAGTGAACTCCCCAGGGGAGCCTTTATGCAGCCCCACATGCAACTGGACCCTCCGTATTCGCTCTTTCACAGCAACCCTAAATATAACCCTGGCCCGCATGGCAGACGACTGAAAACTCGGGCCCCAGAAAACGTGCTACAAGTCCCATTCGACCATCCAAAAGTGCCCCCAAAGGAAGGCTTTGGGTACAACTGAACTCCCCAGGGGAGCCTTTATGCAGGCCCATACGCAACTGGACCCCCGTGTTCGTTGTTTACAACTAACCCTAAATATATCCCTAGCCAGCATGGCAGTCGACTGAAAGCTCGGGCCACAGAAAATGTGTTACGAGCCCCTTTCGCCCATCCAGAAGTGCCCCCAAAGGAAGGCTTTGGGTACAACTAAACTCCCCAGGGGAGCCTTTATGCAGCCCCACATGCAACTGGACTCTCCGGGTTCACTCTTTCACCGCAAGCCTAAATATAGCCCTAGCACGCCTGGCAGTCGACTGAAAGCTCGGGCCACAGAAAATGTGTTACGAGCCCCATTCACCCATCCAAAAGTGCCCCCAAAGGAGGGCTTTGGGTACATCAGAACTCCCCAGGGGAGACTTTACGCAGCCCCACATGCAACTGGACCCTCAGTGTTCGCTCTTTACAGCAACCCTAAATATAGCCTTGGCCCGCCTGGCAGTCGACTGAAAACGCGGGCCCCAGAAAATGCGTTAAAAGCCTAATTCGCCCATCCAAAAGTGCCCCCAGAGGAAGGCTTTGGGTACAACTGAACTCCCCAGGGGAGCCTTAACGCAGCCCCACATGCAACTGGACCCTCCGTATTCGCCCTTTCACAGCAACCCTAAATATAGCCCTGGCCCGCCTGGCAGTCGACTGAAAACTCGGGCCCCAGAAAATGCATTAAAAGCCTAATTCGACCATCCAAAAGTGCCCCCAGAGGAAGGCTTTGGGTACAACTGAACTCCCCAGGGGAGCCTTTACGCAGCCCCACATGCAACTGGACCCTCCTTGTTCACTGTTTACGAGCAACCCTAAATATACCCCTAGCCACCATGGCAGAAGTCTGAAAACTCGGGCTCCAGAAAATGCGTTTCAAGCCCCATTCACCCATCCAGAAGTGCCCCCAAAGGAAGGCTTTGGGTACAAGTGAACTCCCCAGGGGAGCCTTTATGCAGCCCCACATGCAACTGGACCCTCCGGGTTCACTCTTTCACCGCAAGCCTAAATATATCCCTCGGCGCAATGGGAGAAGACTGAAAAAGCGGGCCTCAGAAAACGCATTTCCATTCCCCTTGGACCATCCAAAAGTGCTCCGAAAGGAAGGCTTTGGGTACAACTGGACTCCCCAGGGGAGCCTTTACGCAGCCCCACATGAAACTGGACCCTCCGTATTTGCTCTTTCACAGCAACCCTAAATATAGCCCTAGCACGCCTGGCAGACGACTGAAAGCTCGGGCCACAGAAAATGTGTTACGAGCCCCATTCGCCCATCCAAAAGTGCCCCCAAAGGAAGGCTTTGGGTACATCTGAACTCCCCAGGGAAGCCTTTATGCAGCCCCACATGCAACTGGACCCTCCGTATTCGCTCTTTCACAGCAACCCTAAATATAGCCCTAGCACTCCTGGCAGTCGACTGAAAGCTCGGGCCACAGAAAATGTGTTACGAGCCCCATTCACCCATCCAAAAGTGCCCCCAAAGGAAGGCTTTGGGTACATCTGAACTCCCCAGGAGAGCCTTTACGCAGCCCCACATGCAACTGGACCCTCCGTGTTCGCTCTTTACAGCAACCCTAAATATAGCCTTGGCCCGCCTGGCAGTCGACTGAAAACTCGGGCCCCAGAATATGCGTTAAAAGCCTAATTCGCCCATCCAAAAGTGCCCCCAGAGGAAGGCTTTGGGTACAACTGAACTCCCCAGGGGAGCCTTAACGCAGCCCCACATGCAACTGGACCCTCCGTATTCGCCCTTTCACAGCAACCCTAAATATAGCCCTGGCCCGCCTGGCAGTCGACTGAAAACTCGGGCCCCAGAAAATGCATTAAAAGCCTAATTCGACCATCCAAAAGTGCCCCCAGAGGAAGGCTTTGGGTACAACTGAACTCCCCAGGGGAGCCTTTACGCAGCCCCACATGCAACTGGACCCTCCTTGATCACTGTTTACGAGCAACCCTAAATATACCCCTAGCCACCATGGCAAAAGACTGAAAACTCGGGCTCCAGAAAATGCATTTCAAGCACCATTCACCCATCCAGAAGTGCCCCCAAAGGAAGGCTTTGGGTACAACTGAACTCCCCAGGGGAACCTTTACGCAGCCCCACATGAAACTGGACCCTCCGGGTTCACTCTTTCACCGCAAGCCTAAATATAAACCTAGCACGCCTGGCAGTCGACTGAAAGCTCGGGCCACAGAAAATGTGTTACAAGCCCCATTCGCCCATCCAAAAGTGCCCCCAAAGGAAGGCTTTGGGTACAAGTGAACTCCCCAGGGGAGCCTTTATGCAGCCCCACATGCAACTGGACCCTCCGTGTTCGCGCTTTACAGCAACCCTAAATATAGCCGTAGCACGCCTGGCAGTCGACTGAAAGCTCGGGCCACAGAAAATGTGTTACGAGCCCCATTCGCACATCCAAAAGTGCCCCCAAAGGAAGGCTTTGGGTACATCTGAACTCCCCAGGGGAGCCTTTATGCAGCCCCACATGCAACTGGACCCTCTGTATTTGCTCTTTTACAGCAACCCTAAATATAGCCCTAGCACGCCTGGCAGTCGACTGAAAGCTCGGGCCACAGAAAATGTGTTACGAGCCCCATTCGCCCATCCAAAAGTGCCCCCAAAGGAAGGCTTTGGGTGCATCTGAACTCCCCAGGGGAGCCTTTACGCAGCCCCACATGCAACTGGACCCTCCGTGTTCGCTCTTTACAGCAACCCTAAATATAACCCTAGCCAGCATGGCAGAAGACTGAAAACTCGGGCCACAGAAAAAGCGTTTCAAGCCCCTTTCGCCCATGCAGAAGTGCCCACAAAGGAAGGCTTTGGGTACATCTGAACTCCCCAGGGGAGCCTTTACGCAGCCCCACATGCAACTGGACCCTCCGTGTTCGCTCTTTACAGCAACCCTAAATATAACCCTGGCCCGCATGGCACACGACTGAAAACTCGGGCCACAGAAAAAGCGTTTCAAGCCCCTTTCGCCCATCCAGAAGTGCCACCAAAGGAAGGCTTTGGGTACAACTGAACTCCCCAGGGGAGCCTTTATGCAGGCCCATACGCAACTGGACCCTCCGTGTTCGCTGTTTACAAGCAACCCTAAATATAACACCAGCCAGCATGGCAGAAAACTGAAAACTCGGACCCCAGAAAATGCGTTAAAAGCCTAATTCGCCCATCCAAAAGTGCCCCCAGAAGAAGGCTTTGGGTACAAGTGAACTCCCCAGGGGAGCCTTTACGCAGCCCCACATGCAACTGGACCCTCCGTATTTGCTCTTTCACAGCAACCCTAAATATAGCCCTGGCCCGCCTGGCAGTCGACTGAAAACTCGGGTCCAGAAAATGCGTTAAAAGCCTAATTCGCCCATCCAAAAGTGCCCCCAGAGGAAGGCTTTGGGTACAACTGAACTCCCCAGGGGAGCCTTTACGCAGCCCCACATGCAACTGGACCCTCCTTGTTCACTGTTTACGAGCAACCCTAAATATACCCCTAGCCACCATGGCAAAAGACTGAAAACTCGGGCCACAGAAAATGCATTTCAAGCCCCATTCACCCATCCAGAAGTGCCCCCAAAGGAAGGCTTTGGGTACAAGTGAACTCCCCAGGGGAGCCTTTACGCAGCCCCACATGCAACTGGACCCTCCTTGTTCACTGTTTACGAGCAACCCTAAATATACCCTTAGCCAGCATGGCAGAAGACTGAAAACTCGGGCTCCAGAAAATGCGTTTCAAGCCCCATTCACCCATCCAGAAGTGCCCCCAAAGGAAGACTTTGGGTACAAGTGAACTCCCCAGGGGAGCCTTTACGCAGCCCCACATGCAACTGGACCCTCCGTATTTGCTCTTTCACAGCAACCCTAAATATAGCCCTGGCCCGCCTGGCAGTCGACTGAAAGCTCGGGCCACAGAAAATGTGTTACGAGCCCCATTCGCCCATCCAAAAGTGCCCCCAAAGGAAGGCTTTGGGTACAAGTGAACTCCCCAGGGGAGCCTTTACGCAGCCCCACATGCAACTGGACCCTCCTTGTTCACTGTTTACGAGCAACCCTAAATATACCCCTAGCCACCATGGCAGAAGACTGAAAACTCGGGCTCCAGAAAATGCGTTTCACGCCCCATTCACCCATCCAGAAGTGCCCCCAAAGGAAGGCTTTGGGTACATCTGAACTCCTCAGGGGATCCTTTATGCAGCCCCACATGCAACTGGACCCTCCGGGTTCACTCTTTCACCGTAAGCCTAAATATAGCCCTCGGCGCAATGAAAGAAGACTGAAAAAGCGGGCCTCAGAAAACGCATTGCGATTCCCCTTGGACCATCCAAAAGTGCCCCCAAAGGAAGGCTTTGGGTACAACTGAACTCCCCAGGGGAGACTTTACGCAGCCCCACATGCAACTGGGCCCTCCTTGTTCATTGTTTACGAGCAAGCCTAAATATACCCCTAGCCACCATGGCAGAAGACTGAAAACTCGGGCTCCAAAAAATGCGTTTCAAGCCCCTTTCGCCCATCCAGAAGTGCCCCCAAAGGAAGGCTTTGGGTACAAGTGAACTCCCCAGGGGAGCCTTTACGCAGCCCCACATGCAACTGGACCCTCCGGGTTCACTCTTTCATAGCAACCCTAAATATAGCCCTGGCCCGCCTGGCAGTCGACTGAAAACTCGGGCCCCAGAAAATGCGTTAAAAGCCTAATTCGCCCATCCAAAAGTGCCCCCAGAGGAAGGCTTTGGGTACAACTGAACTCCCCAGGGGAGCCTTTACGCAGCCCCACATGCAACTGGACCCTCCTTGTTCACTGTTTACGAGCAACCCTAAATATACCCTTAGCCAGCATGGCAGAAGACTGAAAACTCGGGCTCCAGAAAATGCGTTTCAAGCCCCATTCACCCATCCAGAAGTGCCCCCAAAGGAAGGCTTTGGGTACAAGTGAACTCCCCAGGGGAGCCTTTACGCAGCCCCACATGAAACTGGACCCTCCGGGTTCACTCTTTCACCGCAACCCTAAATATAGCCCTAGCACTCCTGGCAGTCGACTGAAAGCTCGGGCCACAGAAAATGTGTTACGAGCCCCATTCGCCCATCAAAAAGTGCCCCCAAAGGAAGGCTTTGGGTACATCTGAACTCCCCAGGGGAGCCTTTATGCAGCCCCACATGCAACTGGACCCTCCGTATTTGCTCTTTCACAGCAACCCTAAATATAGCCCTAGCACACCTGGCAGTCGACTGAAAGCTCGGGCCACAGAAAATGTGTTACGAGCCCCATTCGCCCATCCAAAAGTGCCCCCAAAGGAAGGCTTTGGGTACATCTGAACTCCCCAGGGGAGCCTTTACGCAGCCCCACATGCAACTGGACCCTCCGTATTTGCTCTTTCACAGCAACCCTAAATATACACCTAGCCACCATGGCAGAAGACTGAAAACTCGGGCCACAGAAAAAGCGTTTCAAGCCCCTTTCGCCCATGCAGAATTGCCTCCAAAGGAAGGCTTTTGGTACAAGTGAACTCCCCAGGGGAGCCTTTATGCAGCCCCACATGCAACTGGACCCTCCGTATTCGCTCTTTCACAGCAACCCTAAATATAACCCTGGCCCGCATGGCAGACGACTGAAAAATCGGGCCCCAGAAAACGTGCTACAAGCCTAATTCGCCCATCCAAAAGTGCCCCCAAAGGAAGGCTTTGGGTACAACTGAACTCCCCAGGGGAGCCTTTATGCAGGCCCATACGCAACTGGACCCCCGTGTTCGCTGTTTACAAGCAACCCTAAATATAACACTAGCCAGCATGGCAGAAAACTGAAAACTCAGGCCCCAGAAAATGCGTTAAAAGCCTAATTCGCCCATCCAAAAGTGCCCCCAGAGGAAGGCTTTGGGTACAAGTGAACTCCCCAGGGGAGCCTTAACGCAGCCCCACATGCAACTGGACCCTCCGTATTTGCTCTTTCACAGCAACCCTAAATATAGCCCTGGCCCGCCTGGCAGTCGACTGAAAACTCGGGCCCCAGAAAATGCGTTAAAAGCCTAATTCGCCCATCCAAAAGTGCCCCCAGAGGAAGCCTTTGGGTACAACTGAACTCCCCAGGGGAGCCTTTACGCAGCCCCACATGCAACTAGACCCTCCTTGTTCACTGTTTACGAGCAACCCTAAATATACCCTTAGCCAGCATGGCAGAAGACTGAAAACTCGGGCTCCAGAAAATGCGTTTCAAGCCCCATTCACCCATCCAGAAGTGCCCCCAAAGGAAGACTTTGGGTACAAGTGAACTCCCCAGGGGAGCCTTTACGCAGCCCCACATGCAACTGGACCCTCCGTATTTGCTCTTTCACAGCAACCCTAAATATAGCCCTAGCACGCCTGGCAGTCGACTGAAAGCTCGGGCCCCAGAAAATGTGTTACGAGCCCCATTCGCCCATCCAAAAGTGCCCCCAAAGGAAGGCTTTGGGTACAAGTGAACTCCCCAGGGGAGCCTTTAGGCAGCCCCACATGCAACTGGACCCTCCGTATTCGCTCTTTCACAGCAACCCTAAATATAACCCTGGCCCGCATGGCAGACGACTGAAAAATCGGGCCCCAGAAAACGTGCTACAAGCCCCATTCGACCATCCAAAAGTGCCCCCAAAGGAAGGCTTTGGGTACAACTGAACTCCCCAGGGGAGCCTTTATGCAGGCCCATACGCAACTGGACCCCCGTGTTCGCTCTTTACAGCAACCCTAAATATAACACTAGCCAGCATGGCAGAAAACTGAAAACTCGGGCTCCAGAAAATGCGTTAAAAGCCTAATTCTCCCATCCAAAAGTGCCCCCAGAGGAAGGCTTTGGGTACAACTGAACTCCCCAGGGGAGCCTTAACGCAGCCCCACATGCAACTGGACCCTCCGTATTTGCTCTTTCACAGCAACCCTAAATATAGCCCTGGCCCGCCTGGCAGTCGAATGAAAACTCGGGCCCCAGAAAATGCGTTTCATGCCCCATTCACCCATCCAGAAGTGCCCCCAAAGGAAGACTTTGGGTACAAGTGAACTCCCCAGGGGAGCCTTTATGCAGCCCCACATGCAACTGGACCCTCCGTATTTGCTCTTTCACAGCAACCCTAAATATATCCCTAGCAAGCCTGGCAGTCGACTGAAAGCTCGGGCCACAGAAAATGTGTTACGAGCCCCATTCGCCCATCCAAAAGTGCCCCCAAAGGAAGGCTTTGGGTACAACTGAACTCCCCAGGGGAGCCTTTACGCAGCCCCACATGCAACTGGACCCTCCTTGTTCACTGTTTACGAGCAACCCTAAATATACCCCTAGCCACCATGGCAGAAGACTGAAAACTCGGGCTCCAGAAAATGCGTTTCAAGCCCCATTCACCCATCCAGAAGTGCCCCCAAAGGAAGGCTTTGGGTATAAGTGAACTCCCCAGGGGAGCCTTTATGCAGCCCCACATGCAACTGGACCCTCCGTATTTGCTCTTTCACAGCAACCCTAAATATAACCCTAGCACGCCTGGCAGTCGACTGAAAGCTCGGGCCACAGAAAAAGCGTTTCAAGCCCCTTTCGCCCATGCAGAAGTGCCCCCAAAGGAAGGCTTTGGGTACAAGTGAACTCCCCAGGGGAGCTTTTATGCAGCCCCACATGCAACTGGACCCTCCGGGTTCACTCTTTCACCGCAAGCCTAAATATAGCCCTAGCACGCCTGGCAGTCGACTGAAAGCTCGGGCCACAGAAAATGTGTTACGAGCCCCATTCGCCCATCCAAAAGTGCCCCCAAAAGAAGGCTTTGGGTACAACTGAACTCCCCAGGGGAGCCTTTATGCAGCCCTACATGCAACTGGACCCTCCGTATTCGCTCTTTCACAGCAACCCTAAATATATCCTTGGCCCGCCTGGCAGTCGACTGAAAACTCGGGCCCCAGAAAATGCGTTAAAAGCCTAATTCGCCCATCCAAAAGTGCCCCCAGAGGAAGCCTTTGGGTACAAGTGAACTCCCCAGGGGAGCCTTAACGCAGCCCCACATGCAACTGGACCCTCCGTATTCGCCCTTTCACAGCAACCCTAAATATAGCCCTGGCCCGCCTGGCAGTTGACTGAAAACTCGGGCCCCAGAAAATGCATTAAAAGCCTAATTCGCCCATCCAAAAGTGCCCCCAGAGGAAGGCTTTGGGTACAACTGAACTCCCCAGGGGAGACTTTACGCAGCCCCACATGCAACTGGACCCTCCTTGTTCACTGTTTACGAGCAACCCTAAATATAACCCTAGCCACCATGGAAGAAGACTTAAAACTCGGGCTCCAGAAAATGCGTTTCAAGCCCCATTCACCCATCCAGAAGTGCCCCCAGAGGAAGGCTTTGGGTACAAGTGAACTCCCCAGGGGAGCCTTTATGCAGCCCCACATGCAACTGGACCCTCCGTATTTGCTCTTTCACAGCAACCCTAAATATAGCCCTAGCACGCCTGGCAGTCGACTGAAAGCTCGGGCCACAGAAAATATGTTACGAGCCCCATTCGCCCATCCAAAAGTGCCCCCAGAGGAAGGCTTTGGGTACAACTGAACTCCCCAGGGGAGACTTTACGCAGCCCCACATGCAACTGGACCCTCCTTGTTCACTGTTTACGAGCAACCCTAAATATACCCCTAGCCAGCATGGCAGAAGACTGAAAACTCGGGCTCCAGAAAATGCGTTTCAAGCCCCATTCACCCATCCAGAAGTGCCCCCAAAGGAAGGCTTTGGGTACAAGTGAACTCCCCAGGGGAGCCTTTATGCAGCCCCACATGCAACTGGACCCTCCGGGTTCACTCTTTCACCGCAAGCCTAAATATATCCCTCGGCGCAATGGGAGAAGACTGAAAAAGCGGGCCTCAGAAAACGCATTTCCATTCCCCTTGGACCATCCAAAAGTGCTCTGAAAGGAAGGCTTTGGGTACAACTGGACTCCCCAGGGGAGCCTTAACGCAGCCCCACGTGCAACTGGACCCTCCGTATTTGCTCTTTCACAGCAACCCTAAATATAACCCTGGCCCGCATGGCAGACGACTGAAAAATCGGGCCCCAGAAAACGTCCTACAAGCCCCATTCGACCATCCAAAAGTGCCCCCAAAGGAAGGCTTTGGGTACAACTGAACTCCCCAGGGGAGCCTTAACGCAGCCCCACATGCAACTGGACCCTCCGTATTCGCTCTTTCACAGCAACCCTAAATATAACCCTGGCCCGCATGGCAGACGACTGAAAAATCGGCCCCCAGAAAACGTGCTACAAGCCCCATTCGACCATCCAAAAGTGCCCCCAAAGGAAGGCTTTGGGTACAACTGAACTCCCCAGGGGAGCCTTTATGCAGGCCCATACGCAACTGGACCCCCGTGTTCGCTGTTTACAAGCAACCCTAAATACAACACTAGCCATCATGGCAGAAAACTGAAAACTCGGGCCCCAGAACATGCGTTAAAAGCCTAATTTGCCCATCCAAAAGTGCCCCCAGAGGAAGGCTTTGGGTACAAGTGAACTCCCCAGGGGAGCCTTTACGCAGCCCCACATGCAACTGGACCCTCCGGGTTCACTCTTTCACCGCAAGCCTAAATATACCCCTAGCCACCATGGCAAAAGACTGTAAACTCGGGCCCCAGAAAATGCGTTAAAACCCTAATTCGCCCATTCAAAAATGCCCCCAGAGGAAGGATTTGGGTACAAGTGAACTCCCCAGGGGAGCCTTAACGCAGCCCCACATGCAACTGGACCCTCCGGGTTCGCTGTTTACAAGCAACACTAAATATAACACTAGCCAGCATGGCATAAAACTGAAAACTCGGGCCCCAGAAAATACGTTAAAAGCCTAATTCGCCCATCCAAAAGTGCCCCCAGAGGAAGGCTTTGGGTACAACTGAACTCCCCAGGGGAGCCTTAACGCAGCCCCACATGCAACTGGACCCTCCGTATTTGCTCTTTCACAGCAACCCTAAATATAGCCCTGGCCCGCCTGGCAGTCGACTGAAAACTCAGCCCCCAGAAAAACTGTGAAAAGCCTAATTCGCCCATCCAAAAGTGCCCCCAGAGGAAGGCTTTGGGTACAAGTGAACTCCCCAGGGGAGCCTTAACGCAGCCCCACATGCAACTGGACCCTCCGGGTTCACTCTTTCCCCGCAAGCCTAAATATAGCCCTCGGCGCAATGGGAGAAGACTGAAAAAGCAAGCCTCAGAAAAAGCATTGCGATTCCCCTTGGACCATCCAAAAGTGCCCCCAAAAGAAGGCTTTGGGTACATCTGTACTCCCCAGGGGAGCCTTAACGCAGCCCCACATGCAACTGGACCCTCCTTGTTCACTGTTTACGAGCAACCCTAAATATACCCCTAGCCAGCATGGCAGAAGACTGAAAACTCGGGCCCCAGAAAATGCGTTTCAAGCCCCATTCACCCATCCAGAAGTGCCCCCAAAGGAAGGCTTTGAGTACAAGTGAACTCCCCAGGGAAGCCTTTATGCAGCCCCCCATGCAACTGGAACCTCCGGGTTCACTCTTTCACAGCAACCCTAAATATAGCCCTGGCCCGCCTGGCAGTCGACTGAAAGCTCGGGCCACAGAAAATGTGTTACGAGCCCCATTCGCCCATCCAAAAGTGCCCCCAAAGGAAGGCTTTGGGTACATCTGAACTCCCCAGGGGAGCCTTTACGCAGCCCCACATGCAACTGGACCCTCCGTGTTCGCTCTTTACAGCAACCCTAAATATAACCCTAGCCAGCATGGCAGAAGACTGAAAACTCGGGCCCCAGAAAATGCGTTTCAAGCCCCATTCGCCCATCCAGAAGTGCCCCCAAAGGAAGGCTTTGGGTACAAGTGAACTCCCCAGGGGAGCCTTTATGCAGCCCCACATGCAACTGGACCCTCCGTATTTGCTCTTTCACAGCAACCCTAAATATAGCCCTAGCACGCCTGGCAGTCGACTGAAAGTTTGAGCCACAGAAAATGTGTTACGAGCCCCATTCACCCATCCAAAAGTGCCCCCAAAGGAAGGCTTAGGGTACATCTGAACTCCCCAGGGGAGCCTTAACGCAGCCCCACATGCAACTGGACCCTCCGGGTTCACTCTTTCACAGCAACCCTAAATATACCTCTAGCCACCATGGCAGAAGACTGAAAACTCGGGCTCCAGAAAATGCATTTCAAGCCCCATTCACCCATCCAGAAGTGCCCCCAAAGGAAGGCTTTGGGTACAACTGAACTCCCCAGGGGAGCCTTTATGCAGCCCCACATGCAACTTGACCCTCCGGGTTCACTCTTTCACCGCAAGCCTAAATATAGCCCTAGCACGCCTGGCAGTCGACTGAAAGTTTGAGCCACAGAAAATGTGTTACGAGCCCCATTCGCCAATCCAAAAGTGCCCCCAGAGGAAGGCTTTGGGTACAAGTGAACTCCCCAGGGGAGCCTTTACGCAGCCCCACATGCAACTGGACCCTTCGGGTTCACTCTTTCACAGCAACCCTAAATATACCTCTAGCCACCAAGGCAGAAGACTGAAAACTCGGGCTCCAGAAAATGCATTTCAAGCCCCATTCGACCATCCAAAAGTGCCCCCAAAGGAAGGCTTTGGGTACAACTGAACTCCCCAGGGGAGCCTTTATGCAGGCCCATACGCAACTGGACCCTCCGTGTTCGCTGTTTACAAGCAACCCTAAATATAACACTAGCCAGCATGGCAGAAAACTGAAAACTCGGGCCCCAGAAAATGCGTTAAAAGCCTAATTCGCCCATCCAAAAGTGCCCCCAAAGGAAGGCTTTGGGTACAACTGAACTCCCCAGGGGAGCCTTTACGCAGCCCCACATGCAACTGGACCCTCCGTATTTGCTCTTTCACAGCAACCCTAAATATAGCCCTGGCCCTCCTGGCAGTCGACTGAAAACTCGGGCCCAGAAAATGCGTTAAAAGCCTAATTCGCTCATCCAAAAGTGCCCCCAGAGGAAGGCTTTGGGTACAAGTGAACTCCCCAGGGGAGCCTTTACGCAGCCCCACATGCAACTGGACCCTCCTTGTTCACTGTTTACGAGCAACCCTAAATATACCCCTAGCCACCATGGCAAAAGACTGAAAACTCGGGCTCCAGAAAATGCATTTCAAGCCCCATTCACCCATCCAGAAGTGCCCCCAAAGGAAGGCTTTGGGTACAAGTGAACTCCCCAGGGGAGCCTTTATGCAGCCCCACATGCAACTGGACCCTCCGGGTTCACTCTTTCCCCGCAAGCCTAAATATAGCCCTCGGAGCAATGGGAGAAGACTGAAAAAGCGGGCCTCAGAAAACGCATTGCGATTCCACTTGGACCATCCAAAAGTGCCACCAAAGGAAGGCTTTGGGTACAAGTGAACTCCCCAGGGGAGCCTTAACGCAGACCCACATGCAACTGGACCCTCCGTATTCGCTCTTTCACAGCAACCCTAAATATAGCCCTGGCCCGCCTGGCAGTCGACAGAAAACTCGGCCCCCAGAAAAACTGTTAAAAGCCTAATTCTCCCATACAAAAGTGCCCCCAGAGGAAGGCTTTGGGTACAACTGAACTCCCCAGGGGAGCCTTAACGCAGCCCCACATGCGACTGGACCCTCCGGGTTCACTCTTTCACCGCAAGCCTAAATATACCCCTAGCACGCCTGGAAGTCGACTGAAAGCTCGGGCCACAGAAAATGTGTTACGAGCCCCATTCGCCCATCCAAAAGTGCCCCCAAAGGAATGCTTTGGGTACATCTGAACTCCCCAGGGGAGCCTTAACGCAGCCCCACATGCAACTGGACCCTCCGTATTTGCTCTTTCACAGCAACCCTAAATATAGCCCTGGCCCGCCTGGCAGTCGACTGAAAACTCGGGCCCCAGAAAAACTGTTAAAAGCCTAATTCGCCCATCCAAAAATGCCCCCAGAGGAAGGCTTTGGGTACAACTGAACTCCCCAGGGGAGCCTTAACGCAGCCCCACATGCAACTGGACCCTCCGGGTTCGCTGTTTACAAGCAACCCTAAATATAAGACTAGCCAGCATGGCATAAAACTGAAAACTCGGGCCCCAGAAAATGCGTTAAAAGCCTAATTCGCCCATCCAAAAGTGCCCCCAGAGGAAGGCTTTGGGTACAACTGAACTCCCCAGGGGAGCCTTAACGCAGCCCCACATGCAACTGGACCCTCCGTATTTGCTCTTTCACAGCAACCCTAAATATAGCCCTGGCCCGCCTGGCAGTCGACTGAAAACTCGGGCCCCAGAAAATGCGTTAAAAGCCTAATTCGCCCATCCAAAAGTGCCCCCAGAGGAAGGCTTTGGGTACAACTGAACTCCCCAGGGGAGCCTTTATGCAGCCCCACATGCAAATGGACCCTCCGTATTCGCTCTTTCACAGCAACCCTAAATATAGCCCTCGGTGCAATGGGAGAAGACTGAAAAAGCGGGCCTGAGATAACGCATTGCGATTCCCCTTGGACAATCCAAAAGTGCCCCCAAAGGAAGGCTTTGGGTACAACTGGACTCCCCAGGGGAGCCTTAACGCAGCCCCACATGCAACTGGACCCTCCGTATTCGCTCTTTCACAGCAACCCTAAATATAGCCCTGGCCCGCCTGGCAGTCGACTGAAAACTCGGGCCCCAGAAAAACTGTTAAAAGCCTAATTCGCCCATCCAAAAGTGCCCCCAGAGGAAGGCTTTGGGTACATCTGAACTCCCCAGGGGAGCCTTTACGCAGCCCCACATGCAACTGGACCCTAAGTATTCACTCTTTCACAGCAACCCTAAATATAACCCTGGCCCGCATGGCAGACGACTGAAAAATCGGCCCCCAGAAAACGTGCTACAAGCCCCATTCGACCATCCAAAAGTGCCCCCAAAGGAAGGCTTTGGGTACAACTGAACTCCCCAGGGGAGCCTTTATGCAGGCCCATACGCAACTGGACCCCCGTGTTCGCTGTTTACAAGCAACCCTAAATACAACACTAGCCAGCATGGCAGAAAACTGAAAACTCGGGCCCCAGAAAATGCGTTAAAAGCCTAATTCGCCCATCCAAAAGTGCCCCAAGAAGAAGGCTTTGGGTACAACTGAACTCCCCGGGGGAGCTTTACGCAGCCTCACATGCAACTGGACCCTCCGTATTTGCTCTTTCACAGCAACCCTAAATATAGCCCTGGCCTGCCTGGCAGTCGACTGAAAACTCGGGCCCCAGAAAATGCGTTAAAAGCCTAATTCGCCCATCCAAAAGTGCCCCCAGAGGAAGGCTTTGGGTACAAGTGAACTCCCCAGGGGAGCCTTTATGCAGCCCCACATGCAACTGGACCCTCCTTGTTCACTGTTTACGAGCAACCCTAAATATACCCCTAGCCAGCATGGCAGAAGACTGAAAACTCGGGCTTCAGAAAATGCGTTTCAAGCCCCATTCACCCATCCAGAAGTGCCCCCAAAGGAAGGCTTTGGGTACATCTGAACTCCCCAGGGGAGCCTTAACGCAGCCCCACATGCAACTGGACCCTCCTTGTTCACTGTTTACGAGCAACCCTAAATATACCCTTAGCCAGCATGGCAGAAGACTGAAAACTCGGGCTCCAGAAAATGCGTTTCAAGCCCCATTCACCCATCCAGAAGTGCCCCCAAAGGAAGGCTTTGGGTACAACTGAACTCCCCAGGGGAGCCTTTATGCAGCCCCACATGCAAGTGGACCCTCCGGGTTCACTCTTTCACCGCAAGCCTAAATATAGCCCTAGCACGCCTGGCAGTCGACTGAAAGTTTGAGCCACAGAAAATGTGTTACGAGCCCCATTCGCCAATCCAAAAGTGCCCCCAGAGGAAGGCTTTGGGTACAAGTGAACTCCCCAGGGGAGCCTTTACGCAGCCCCACATGCAACTGGACCCTCCGTATTTGCTCTTTCACAGCAACCCTAAATATACCTCTAGCCACCATGGCAGAAGACTGAAAACTCGGGCTCCAGAAAATGCATTTCAAGCCCCATTCGACCATCCAAAAGTGCCCCCAAAGGAAGGCTTTGGGTACAACTGAACTCCCCAGGGGAGCCTTTATGCAGGCCCATACGCAACTGGACCCTCCGTGTTCGCTGTTTACAAGCAACCCTAAATATAACACTAGCCAGCATGGCAGAAAACTGAAAACTCGGGCCCCAGAAAATGCGTTAAAAGCCTAATTCGCCCATCCAAAAGTGCCCCCAAAGGAAGGCTTTGGGTACAACTGAACTCCCCAGGGGAGCCTTTACGCAGCCCCACATGCAACTGGACCCTCCGTATTTGCTCTTTCACAGCAACCCTAAATATAGCCCTGGCCCTCCTGGCAGTCGACTGAAAACTCGGGCCCAGAAAATGCGTTAAAAGCCTAATTCACTCATCCAAAAGTGCCCCCAAAGGAAGGCTTTGGGTACAAGTGAACTCCCCAGGGGAGCCTTTACGCAGCCCCACATGCCACTGGACCCTCCTTGTTCACTGTTTACGAGCAACCCTAAATATACCCCTAGCCACCATGGCAAAAGACTGAAAACTCGGGCTCCAGAAAATGCATTTCAAGCCCCATTCACCCATCCAGAAGTGCCCCCAAAGGAAGGCTTTGGGTACAAGTGAACTCCCCAGGGGAGCCTTTATGCAGCCCCACATGCAAATGGACCCTCCGGGTTCACTCTTTCCCCGCAAGCCTAAATATAGCCCTCGGCGCAATGGGAGAAGACTGAAAAAGCGGGCCTCAGAAAACGCATTGCGATTCCCCTTGGACCATCCAGAAGTGCCCCCAAAGGAAGGCTTTGGGTACAACTGGACTCCCCAGAGGAGCCTTAACGCAGACCCACATGCAACTGGACCCTCCGTATTCGCTCTTTCACAGCAACCCTAAATATAGCCCTGGCCCGCCTGGCAGTCGACTGAAAACTCGGGCCCCAGAAAATGCGTTAAAAGCCTAATTCGCCCATCCAAAAGTGCCCCCAGAGGAAGGCTTTGGGTACAACTGAACTCCCCAGGGGAGCCTTTATGCAGCCCCACATGCAAATGGACCCTCCGTATTCGCTCTTTCACAGCAACCCTAAATATAGCCCTCGGTGCAATGGGAGAAGACTGAAAAAGCGGGCCTGAGATAACGCATTGCGATTCCCCTTGGACAATCCAAAAGTGCCCCCAAAGGAAGGCTTTGGGTACAACTGGACTCCCCAGGGGAGCCTTAACGCAGCCCCACATGCAACTGGACCCTCCGTATTCGCTCTTTCACAGCAACCCTAAATATAGCCCTGGCCCGCCTGGCAGTCGACTGAAAACTCGGGCCCCAGAAAAACTGTTAAAAGCCTAATTCGCCCATCCAAAAGTGCCCCCAGAGGAAGGCTTTGGGTACATCTGAACTCCCCAGGGGAGCCTTTACGCAGCCCCACATGCAACTGGACCCTCCGTATTCACTCTTTCACAGCAACCCTAAATATAACCCTGGCCCGCATGGCAGACGACTGAAAAATCGGCCCCCAGAAAACGTGCTACAAGCCCCATTCGACCATCCAAAAGTGCCCCCAAAGGAAGGCTTTGGGTACAACTGAACTCCCCAGGGGAGCCTTTATGCAGGCCCATACGCAACTGGACCCCCGTGTTCGCTGTTTACAAGCAACCCTAAATACAACACTAGCCAGCATGGCAGAAAACTGAAAACTCGGGCCCCAGAAAATGCGTTAAAAGCCTAATTCGCCCATCCAAAAGTGCCCCCAGAGGAAGGCTTTGGGTACAACTGAACTCCCCAGGGGAGCCTTTACGCAGCCCCACATGCAACTGGACCCTCCGTATTCACTCTTTCACAGCAACCCTAAATATACCCCTAGCCACCATGGCAAAAGACTGAAAAATCGGGCTCCAGAAAATGCATTTCAAGCCCCATTCACCCATCCAAAAGTGCCCCCAAAGGAAGGCTTTGGGTACAACTGAACTCCCCAGGGGAGCCTTTATGCAGCCCCACATGCAACTGGACCCTCCAGGTTCACTCTTTCACAGCAACCCTAAATATAGCCCTCGGCGCAATGGGAGAAGACTGAAAAAGCGGGCCTCATATAACGCATTGCGATTCCCCTTGGACCATCCAAAAGTGCCCCCAAAGGAAGGCTTTGGGTACAACTGGACTCCCCAGGGGAGACTTTACGCAGCCCCACATGCAACTGGACCCTCCGTATTCGCTCTTTCACAGCAACCCTAAATATAGCCTTGGCCCGCCTGGCAGTCGACTGAAAACTCGGGCCCCAGAAAATGCGTTAAAAGCCTAATTCGCCCATCCAAAAATGCCCCCAGAGGAAGGCTTTGGGTACAAGTGAACTCCCCAGGGGAGCCTTTATGCAGCCCCCCATGCAACTGGACCCTCCGTATTCACTCTTTCACAGCAACCCTAAATATAGCCCTCGGCGCAATGGGAGAAGACTGAAAAAGAGGGCCTCAGATAATGCATTGCGATTCCCCTTGGACCATCCAAAAGTGCCCCCAAAGGAAGGCTTTGGGTACAACTGGACTCCCCAGGGGAGCCTTAACGCAGCCCCACATGCAACTGGACCCTCCGTATTCGCTCTTTCACAGCAACCCTAAATATAGCCCTGGCCCGCCTGGCAGTCGACTGAAAACTCGGCCCCCAGAAAAACTGTGAAAAGCCTAATTCGCCCATCCAAAAGTGCCCCCAGAGGAAGGCTTTGGGTACAAGTGAACTCCCCAGGGGAGCCTTTACGCAGCCCCACATGCAACTGGACCCTCCTTGTTCACTGTTTACGAGCAACCCTAAATATACCCCTAGCCACCATGGCAGAAGACTGAAAACTCGGGCCCCAGAAAATGCATTTCAAGCCCCATTCACCCATCCAGAAGTGCCCCCAAAGGAAGGCTTTGGGTACAAGTGAACTCCCCAGGGGAGCCTTTATGCAGCCCCACATGCAAGTGGACCCTCCGTATTTGCTCTTTCCCCGCAAGCCTAAATATAGCCCTCGGCGCAATGGGAGAAGACTGAAAAAGCGGGCCTCAGAAAACGCATTGCGATTCCCCTTGGACCATCCAAAAGTGCCCCCAAAGGAAGGCTTTGGGTACATCTGTACTCCCCAGGGGAGCCTTAACGCAGCCCCACATGCAACTGGACCCTCCTTGTTCACTGTTTACGAGCAACCCTAAATATACCCCTAGCCAGCATGGCAGAAGACTGAAAACTCGGGCCCCAGAAAATGCGTTTCAAGCCCCATTCACCCATCCAGAAGTGCCCCCAAAGGAAGGCTTTGAGTACAAGTGAACTCCCCAGGGAAGCCTTTATGCAGCCCCCCATGCAACTGGAACCTCCGGGTTCACTCTTTCACAGCAACCCTAAATATAGCCCTAGCACGCCTGGCAGTCGACTGAAAGCTCGGGCCACAGAAAATGTGTTACGAGCCCCATTCGCCCATCCAAAAGTGCCCCCAAAGGAAGGCTTTGGGTACATCTGAACTCCCCAGGGGAGCCTTTACGCAGCCCCACATGCAACTGGACCCTCCGTGTTCGCTCTTTACAGCAACCCTAAATATAACCCTAGCCAGCATGGCAGAAGACTGAAAACTCGGGCCCCATAAAATGCGTTTCAAGCCCCTTTCGCCCATCCAGAAGTGCCCCCAAAGGAAGGCTTTGGGTACAACTGAACTCCCCAGGGGAGCCTTTATGCAGCCCCACATGCAAGTGGACCCTCCGGGTTCACTCTTTCACCGCAAGCCTAAATATAGCCCTAGCACGCCTGGCAGTCGACTGAAAGTTTGAGCCACAGAAAATGTGTTACGAGCCCCATTCGCCAATCCAAAAGTGCCCCCAGAGGAAGGCTTTGGGTACAAGTGAACTCCCCAGGGGAGCCTTTACGCAGCCCCACATGCAACTGGACCCTTCGGGTTCACTCTTTCACAGCAACCCTGAATATACCTCTAGCCACCATGGCAGAAGACTGAAAACTCGGGCTCCAGAAAATGCATTTCAAGCCCCATTCGCCCATCCAAAAGTGCCCCCAAAGGAAGGCTTTGGGTACAACTGAACTCCCCAGGGGAGCCTTTATGCAGGCCCATACGCAACTGGACCCTCCGTGTTCGCTGTTTACAAGCAACCCTAAATATAACACTAGCCAGCATGGCAGAAAACTGAAAACTCGGGCCCCAGAAAATGCGTTAAAAGCCTAATTCGCCCATCCAAAAGTGCCCCCAGAGGAAGGCTTTGGGTACAACTGAACTCCCCAGGGGAGCCTTTACGCAGCCCTACATGCAACTGGACCCTCCGTATTTGCTCTTTCACAGCAACCCTAAATATAGCCCTGGCCCGCCTGGCAGTCGACTGAAAACTCGGGCCCAGAAAATGCGTTAAAAGCCTAATTCGCTCATCCAAAAGTGCCCCCAGAGGAAGGCTTTGGGTACAAGTGAACTCCCCAGGGGAGCCTTTACGCAGCCCCACATGCAACTGGACCCTCCTTGTTCACTGTTTACGAGCAACCCTAAATATACCCCTAGCCACCATGGCAAAAGACTGAAAACTCGGGCTCCAGAAAATGCATTTCAAGCCCCATTCACCCATCCAGAAGTGCCCCCAAAGGAAGGCTTTGGGTACAAGTGAACTCCCCAGGGGAGCCTTTATGCAGCCCCACATGCAACTGGACCCTCCGGGTTCACTCTTTCCCCGCAAGCCTAAATATAGCCCTCGGCGCAATGGGAGAAGACTGAAAAAGCGGGCCTCAGAAAACGCATTGCGATTCCACTTGGACCATCCAAAAGTGCCACCAAAGGAAGGCTTTGGGTACAACTGGACTCCCCAGGGGAGCCTTAACGCAGCCCCACATGCAACTGGACCCTCCGTATTCGCTCTTTCACAGCAACCCTAAATATAGCCCTGGCCCGCCTGGCAGTCGACTGAAAACTCGGGCCCCAGAAAATGCGTTAAAAGCCTAATTCGCCCATCCAAAAGTGCCCCCAGAGGAAGGCTTTGGGTACAACTGAACTCCCCAGGGGAGCCTTTATGCAGCCCCACATGCAACTGGACCCTCCGTGTTCGCTCTTTACAGCAACACTAAATATAACCCTAGCCAGCATGGCAGAAGACTGAAAACTCGGGCCACAGAAAAAGCGTTTCAAGCCCCTTTCGCCCATCCAGAAGTGACCCCAAAGGAAGGCTTTGGGTACTAGTGAACTCCCCAGGGGAGCCTTAACGCAGCCCCACATGCAACTGGACCCTCCGTATTCGCTCTTTCACAGCAACCCTAAATATAACCCTGGCCCGCATGGCAGACGACTGAAAAATCGGGCTCCAGAAAACGTGCTACAAGCCCCATTCGCCCATCCAAAAGTGCCCCCAAAGGAAGGCTTTGGGTACAACTGGACTCCCCAGGGGAGCCTTTATGCAGGCCCATACGCAACTGGACCCCCGTGTTCGCTGTTTACAAGCAACCCTAAATACAACACTAGCCAGCATGGCAGAAAACTGAAAACTCGGGCCCCAGAAAATGCGTTAAAAGCCTAATTCGCCCATCCAAAAGTGCCCCCAGAAGAAGGCTTTGGGTACAACTGAACTCCCCGGGGGAGCTTTACGCAGCCTCACATGCAACTGGACCCTCCGTATTTGCTCTTTCACAGCAACCCTAAATATAGCCCTGGCCTGCCTGGCAGTCGACTGAAAACTCGGGCCCCAGAAAATGCGTTAAAAGCCTAATTCGCCCATCCAAAAGTGCCCCCAGAGGAAGGCTTTGGGTACAAGTGAACTCCCCAGGGGAGCCTTTATGCAGCCCCACATGCAACTGGACCCTCCTTGTTCACTGTTTACGAGCAACCCTAAATATACCCCTAGCCAGCATGGCAGAAGACTGAAAACTCGGGCTCCAGAAAATGCATTTCAAGCCCCATTCACCCATCCAGAAGTGCCCCCAAAGGAAGGCTTTGGGTACATCTGAACTCCCCAGGGGAGCCTTAACGCAGCCCCACATGCAACTGGACCCTCCGGGTTCACTCTTTCACAGCAACCCTAAATATACCTCTAGCCACCATGGCAGAAGACTGAAAACTCGGGCTCCAGAAAATGCATTTCAAGCCCCATTCACCCATCCAGAAGTGCCCCCAAAGGAAGGCTTTGGGTACAAGTGAACTCCCCAGGGGAGCCTTTATGCAGCCCCACATGCAACTGGACCCTCCGGGTTCACTCTTTCCCCGCAAGCCTAAATATAGCCCTCGGCGCAATGGGAGAAGACTGAAAAAGCGGGCCTCAGAAAACGCATTGCGATTCCCCTTGGACCATCCAGAAGTGCCCCCCAAAAGGAAGGCTTTGGGTACAACTGGACTCCCCAGAAGAGACTTAACGCAGACCCACATGCAACTGGACCCTCCGGGTTCGCTGTTTACAAGCAACCCTAAATATAACACTAGCCAGCATGGCAGAAAACTGAAAACTCGGGCCCCAGAAAATGCGTTAAAAGCCTAATTCGCCCATCCAAAAGTGCCCCCAGAGGAAGGCTTTGGGTACAACTGAACTCCCCAGGGGAGCCTTAACGCAGCCCCACATGCAACTGGACCCTCCGTATTTGCTCTTTCACAGCAACCCTAAATATAACCCTGGCCCGCCTGGCAGTCGACTGAAAACTCGGGCCACAGAAAATGCGTTAAAAGCCTAATTCGCCCATCCAAAAGTGCCCCCAGAGGAAGGCTTTGGGTACAACTGAACTCCCCAGGGGAGCCTTTATGCAGCCCCACATGCAAATGGACCCTCCGTATTCGCTCTTTCACAGCAACCCTAAATATATCCCTCGGTGCAATGGGAGAAGACTGAAAAAGCGGGCTTGAGATAACGCATTGCGATTCCCCTTGGACAATCCAAAAGTGCCCCCAAAGGAAGGCTTTGGGTACAACTGGACTCCCCAGGGGAGCCTTAACGCAGCCCCACATGCAACTGGACCCTCCGTATTCGCTCTTTCACAACAACCCTAAATATAGCCCTGGCCCGCCTGGCAGTCGACTGAAAACTCGGGCCCCAGAAAAACTGTTAAAAGCCTAATTCGCCCATCCAAAAGTGCCCCCAGAGGAAGGCTTTGGGTACATCTGAACTCCCCAGGGGAGCCTTTACGCAGCCCCACATGCAACTGGACCCTCCGTATTCACTCTTTCACAGCAATCCTAAATATAACCCTGGCCCGCATGGCAGACGACTGAAAAATCGGCCCCCAGAAAACGTGCTACAAGCCCCATTCGACCATCCAAAAGTGCCCCCAAAGGAAGGCTTTGGGTACAACTGAACTCCCCAGGGGAGCCTTTATGCAGGCCCATACGCAACTGGACCCCCGTGTTCGCTGTTTACAAGCAACCCTAAATACAACACGAGCCAGCATGGCAGAAAACTGAAAACTCGGGCCCCAGAAAATGCGTTAAAAGCCTAATTCGCCCATCCAAAAGTGCCCCCAGAGGAAGGCTTTGGGTACAACTGAACTCCCCAGGGGAGCCTTTACGCAGCCCCACATGCAACTGGACCCTCCGTATTCACTCTTTCACAGCAACCCTAAATATACCCCTAGCCACCATGGCAAAAGACTGAAAAATCGGGCTCCAGAAAATGCATTTCAAGCCCCATTCACCCATCCAAAAGTGCCCCCAAAGGAAGGCTTTGGGTACAACTGAACTCCCCAGGGGAGCCTTTATGCAGCCCCACATGCAACTGGACCCTCCAGGTTCACTCTTTCACAGCAACCCTAAATATAGCCCTCGGCGCAATGGGAGAAGATTGAAAAAGCGGGCCTCATATAACGCATTGCGATTCCCCTTGGACCATCCAAAAGTGCCCCCAAAGGAAGGCTTTGGGTACAACTGGACTCCCCAGGGGAGACTTTACGCAGCCCCACATGCAACTGGACCCTCCGTATTCGCTCTTTCACAGCAACCCTAAATATAGCCCTGGCCCGCCTGGCAGTCGACTGAAAGCTCGGGCCGCAGAAAATGTGTTACGAGCCCCATTCGCCCATCCAAAAGTGCCCCCAAAGGAATGCTTTGGGTACATCTGAACTCCCCGGGGGAGCCTTAACGCAGCCCCACATGCAACTGGACCCTCCGGGTTCACTCTTTCACAGCAACCCTAAATATAGCCCTGGCCCACCTGGCAGTCGACTGAAAACTCGGGCCCCAGAAAATGCGTTAAAAGCCTAATTCGCCCATCCAAAAATGCCCCCAGAGGAAGCCTTTGGGTACAACTGAACTCCCCAGGGGAGCCTTAACGCAGCCCCACATGCAACTGGACCCTCCGTATTCACTCTTTCACAGCAACCCTAAATATACCCCTAGCCACCATGGCAAAAGACTGAAAACTCGGGCTCCAGAAAATGCATTTCAAGCCCCATTCACCCATCCAGAAGTGCCCCCAAAGGAAGGCTTTGGGTACAACTGAACTCCCCAGGGGAGCCTTTATGCAGCCCCACATGCAGCTGGACCCTCCAGGTTCACTCTTTCACAGCAACCCTAAATATAGCCCTCGGCGCAATGGGAGAAGACTGAAAAAGCGGGCCTCAGATAACGCATTGCGATTCCCCTTGGACCATCCAAAAGTGCCCCCAAAGGAAGGCTTTGGGTACAACTGGACTCCCCAGGGGAGACTTTACGCAGCCCCACATGCAACTGGACCCTCCGTATTCGCTCTTTCACAGCAACCCTAAATATAGCCCTGGCCCGCCTGGCAGTCGACTGAAAGCTCGGGCCGCAGAAAATGTGTTACGAGCCCCATTCGCCCATCCAAAAGTGCCCCCAAAGGAATGCTTTGGGTACATCTGAACTCCCCAGGGGAGCCTTAACGCAGCCCCACATGCAACTGGACCCTCCGTATTTGCTCTTTCACAGCAACCCTAAATATAGCCCTGGCCCGCCTGGCAGTCGACTGAAAACTCGGGCCCAGAAAATGCGTTAAAAGCCTAATTCGCTCATCCAAAAGTGCCCCCAAAGGAAGGCTTTGGGTACAACTGAACTCCCCAGGGGAGCCTTTACGCAGCCCCACATGCCACTGGACCCTCCTTGTTCACTGTTTACGAGCAACCCTAAATATACCCCTAGCCACCATGGCAAAAGACTGAAAACTCGGGCTCCAGAAAATGCATTTCAAGCCCCATTCACCCATCCAGAAGTGCCCCCAAAGGAAGGCTTTGGGTACAAGTGAACTCCCCAGGGCTGCCTTTATGCAGCCCCACATGCAACTGGACCCTCCGGGTTCACTCTTTCCCCGCAAGCCTAAATATAGCCCTCGGCGCAATGGGAGAAGACTGAAAAAGCGGGCCTCAGAAAACGCATTGCGATTCCCCTTGGACCATCCAGAAGTGCCCCCAAAGGAAGGCTTTGGGTACAACTGGACTCCCCAGGGGAGCCTTAACGCAGCCCCACATGCAACTGGACCCTCCGTATTCGCTCTTTCACAGCAACCCTAAATATAGCCCTGGCCCGCCTGGCAGTCGACTGAAAACTCGGCCCCCAGAAAAACTGTTTAAAGCCTAATTCGCCCATCCAAAAGTGCCCCCAGAGGAAGGCTTTGGGTACAACTGAACTCCCCAGGGGAGCCTTAACGCAGCCCCACATGCAACTGGACCCTCCGGGTTCACTCTTTCACCGCAAGCCTAAATATACCCCTAGCACGCCTGGCAGTCGACTCTAAGCTCGGGCCACAGAAAATGTGTTACGAGCCCCATTCTCCCATCCAAAAGTGCCCCCAAAGGAATGCTTTGGGTACATCTGAACTCCCCAGGGGAGCCTTAACGCAGCCCCACATGCAACTGGACCCTCCGGGTTCACTCTTTCACAGCAACCCTAAATATAGCCCTGGCCCGCCTGGCAGTCGACTGAAAACTCGGGCCCCAGAAAAACTGTTAAAAGCCTAATTCGCCCATCAAAATTGCCCCCAGAGGAAGGCTTTGGGTACAACTGAACTCCCCAGGGGAGTCTTAACGCAGCCCCACATGCAACTGGACCCTCCGGGTTCGCTGTTTACAAGCAACCCTAAATATATCCCTGGCCCGCCTGGCAGTCGACTGAAAACTCGGGCCCCAGAAAATGCGTTAAAAGCCTAATTCGCCCATCCAAAAGTGCCCCCAGAGGAAGGCTTTGGGTACAACTGAACTCCCCAGGGGAGCCTTTATGCAGCCCCACATGCAAATGGACCCTCCGTATTCGCTCTTTCACAGCAACCCTAAATATAGCCCTCGGTGCAATGGGAGAAGATTGAAAAAGCGGGCCTGAGATAACGCATTGCGATTCCCCTTGGACAATCCAAAAGTGCCCCCAAAGGAAGGCTTTGGGTACAACTGGACTCCCCAGGGGAGCCTTAACGCAGCCCCACATGCAACTGGACCCTCCGTATTCGCTCTTTCACAGCAACCCTAAATATAGCCCTGGCCCGCCTGGTAGTCGACTGAAAACTCGGCCCCCAGAAAAACTGTTAAAAGCCTAATTCGCCCATCCAAAAGTGCCCCCAGAGGAAGGCTTTGGGTACATCTGAACTCCCCAGGGGAGCCTTTACGCAGCCCCACATGCAACTGGACCCTCCGTGTTCGCTCTTTACAGCAACACTAAATATAACCCTAGCCAGCATGGCAGAAGACTGAAAACTCGGGCCACAGAAAAAGCGTTTCAAGCCCCTTTCGCCCATCCAGAAGTGACCCCAAAGGAAGGCTTTGGGTACTAGTGAACTCCCCAGGGGAGCCTTAACGCAGCCCCACATGCAACTGGACCCTCCGTATTCGCTCTTTCACAGCAACCCTAAATATAACCCTGGCCCGCATGGCAGACGACTGAAAAATCGGCCCCCAGAAAACGTGCTACAAGCCCCATTCGACCATCCAAAAGTGCCCCCAAAGGAAGGCTTTGCGTACAACTGAACTCCCCAGGGGAGCCTTTATGCAGGCCCATACGCAACTGGACCCCCGTGTTCGCTGTTTACAAGCAACCCTAAATACAACACTAGCCAGCATGGCAGAAAACTGAAAACTCGGGCCCCAGAAAATGCGTTAAAAGCCTAATTCGCCCATCCAAAAGTGCCCCCAGAAGAAGGCTTTGGGTACAACTGAACTCCCCGGGGGAGCTTTACGCAGCCTCACATGCAACTGGACCCTCCGTATTTGCTCTTTCACAGCAACCCTAAATATAGCCCTGGCCTGCCTGGCAGTCGACTGAAAACTCGGGCCCCAGAAAATGCGTTAAAAGCCTAATTCGCCCATCCAAAAGTGCCCCCAGAGGAAGGCTTTGGGTACAAGTGAACTCCCCAGGGGAGCCTTTACGCAGCCCCACATGCAATTGGACCCTCCGTATTCACTCTTTCACAGCAACCCTAAATATACCCCTAGCCACCATGGCAAAAGACTGAAAACTCGGGCTCCAGAAAATGCATTTCAAGCCCCATTCACCCATCCAGAAGTGCCCCCAAAGGAAGGCTTTGGGTACAACTGAACTCCCCAGGGGAGCCTTTATGCAGCCCCACATGCAACTGGACCCTCCAGGTTCACTCTTTCACAGCAACCCTAAATATAGCCCTCGGCGCAATGGGAGAAGACTGAAAAAGCGGGCCTCAGATAACGCATTGCGATTCCCCTTGGACCATCCAAAAGTGCCCCCAAAGGAAGGCTTTGGGTACAACTGGACTCCCCAGGGGAGACTTTACGCAGCCCCACATGCAACTGGACCCTCCGTATTCGCTCTTTCACAGCAACCCTAAATATAGCCCTGGCCCGCCTGGCAGTCGACTGAAAGCTCGGGCCACAGAAAGTGTGTTACGAGCCCCATTCGCCCATCCAAAAGTGCCCCCAAAGGAATGCTTTGGGTACATCTGAACTCCCCAGGGGAGCCTTTACGCAGCCCCACATGCAACTGGACCCTCCGTATTCACTCTTTCACAGCAACCCTAAATATAGCCCTGGCCCACCTGGCAGTCGACTGAAAACTCGGGCCCCAGAAAATGCGTTAAAAGCCTAATTCGCCCATCCAAAAATGCCCCCAGAGGAAGGCTTTGGGTACAATTGAACTCCCCAGGGGAGCCTTAACGCAGCCCCACATGCAACTGGACCCTCCGTATTCGCTCTTTCACAGCAACCCTAAATATAGCCCTGGCCCGCCTGGCAGTCGACTGAAAACTCGGCCCCCAGAAAAACTGTGAAAAGCCTAATTCGCCCATCCAAAAGTGCCCCCAGAGGAAGGCTTTGGGTACAAGTGAACTCCCCAGGGGAGCCTTTACGCAGCCCCACATGCAACTGGACCCTCCTTGTTCACTGTTTACGAGCAACCCTAAATATACCCCTAGCCACCATGGCAGAAGACTGAAAACTCGGGCTCCAGAAAATGCGTTTCAAGCCCCATTCACCCATCCAGAAGTGCCCCCAAAGGAAGGCTTTGGGTACAACTGAACTCCCCAGGGGAGCCTTTATGCAGCCCCACATGCAACTGGACCCTCCGGGTTCACTCTTTCACAGCAACCCTAAATATAGCCCTCGGTGCAATGGGAGAAGACTGAAAAAGCGGGCCTGAGATAACGCATTGCGATTCCCCTTGGACCATCCAAAAGTGCCCCCAAAGGAAGGCTTTGGGTACAACTGGACTCCCCAGGGGAGCCTTAACGCAGCCCCACATGCAACTGGACCCTCCGGGTTCGCTGTTTACAAGCAACCCTAAATATAACACTAGCCAGCATGGCATAAAACTGAAAACTCGGGCCCCAGAAAATGCGTTAAAAGCCTAATTCGCCCATCCAAAAGTGCCCCCAGAGGAAGGCTTTGGGTACAAGTGAACTCCCCAGGGGAGCCTTTATGCAGCCCCACATGCAACTGGACCCTCCGGGTTCGCTGTTTACAAGCAACCCTAAATATAACACTAGCCAGCATGGCAGAAAACTGAAAACTCGGGCCCCAGAAAATGCGTTAAAAGCCTAATTCGCCCATCCAAAAGTGCCCCCAGAGGAAGGCTTTGGGTACAACTGAACTCCCCAGGGGAGCCTTTATGCAGCCCCACATGCAACTGGACCCTCCGGGTTCACTCTTTCACCGCAAGCCTAAATATAACCTTAGCACGCCTGGCAGTCGAATGAAAGCTCGGGCCACAGAAAATGTGTTACGAGCCCAATTCGCCCATCCAAAAGTGCCCCCAAAGGAAGGCTTTGGGTACATCTGAACTCCCCAGGGGAGCCTTTACGCAGCCCCACATGCAACTGGACCCTCCGTGTTCGCTCTTTACAGCAACACTAAATATAACCCTAGCCAGCATGGCAGAAGACTGAAAACTCGGGCCACAGAAAAAGCGTTTCAAGCCCCTTTCGCCCATCCAGAAGTGCCCCCAAAGGAAGGCTTTGGGTACAACTGAACTCCCCAGGGGAGCCTTAACGCAGCCCCACATGCAATTGGACCATCCGTATTCACTCTTTCACAGCAACCCTAAATACAACCCTGGCCCGAATGGCAGACGACTGAAAAATCGGCCCCCAGAAAACGTGCTACAAGCCCCATTCGACCATCCAAAAGTGCCCCCAAAGGAAGGCTTTGGGTACAACTGAACTCCCCAGGGGAGCCTTTATGCAGGCCCATACGCAACTGGACCCCCGTGTTCTCTGTTTACAAGCAACCCTAAATACAACACTAGCCAGCATGGAAGAAAACTGAAAACTCGGGCCCCAGAAAATGCGTTAAAAGCCTAATTCGCCCATCCAAAAGTGCCGCCAGAAGAAGGCTTCGGGTAAACTGAACTCCCCAGGGGAGCCTTTACGCAGCCCCACATGCAACTGGACCCTCCGTATTTGCTCTTTCACAGCAACCCTAAATATAGCCCTGGCCCGCCTGGCAGTCGACTGAAAACTCGGGCCCCAGAAAATGCGTTAAAAGCCTAATTCGCCCATCCAAAAGTGCCCCCAGAGGAAGGCTTTGGGTACAACTGAACTCCCCAGGGGAGCCTTTACGCAGCCCCACATGCAACTGGACCCTCCGGGTTCACTCTTTCACAGCAACCCTAAATATAGCCCTCGGTGCAATGGGAGAAGACTGAAAAAGCGGGCCTGAGATAACGCATTGCGATTCCCCTTGGACCATCCAAAAGTGCCCCCAAAGGAAGGCTTTGGGTACAACTGGACTCCCCAGGGGAGCCTTAACGCAGCCCCACATGCAACTGGACCCTCCGTATTCGCTCTTTCACAGCAACCCTAAATATAGCCCTGGCCCGCCTGTCAGTCGACTGAAAACTCGGGCCCCAGAAAAACTGTTAAAAGCCTAATTCGCCCATCCAAAAGTGCCCCCAGAGGAAGGCTTTGGGTACGAGTGAACTCCCCAGGGGAGCCTTTATGCAGCCCCACATGCAACTGGACCCTCTGGGTTCACTCTTTCACCGCAAGCCTAAATATAGCCCTAGCACGCCTGGCAGTCGACTGAAAGCTCGGGCCACAGAAAATGTGTTACGAGCCCCATTCGCCCATCTAAAAGTGCCCCCAAAGGAATGCTTTGGGTACAACTGAACTCCCCAGGGGAGCCTTAACGCAGCCCCACATGCAACTGGACCCTCCGGGTTCACTCTTTCACAGCAACCCTAAATATAGCCCTGGCCCACCTGGCAGTCGACTGAAAACTCGGGCCCCAGAAAATGCGTTAAAACCTAATTCGCCCATCCAAAAATGCCCCCAGAGGAAGGCTTTGGGTACAACTGAACTCCCCAGGGGAGCCTTAACGCAGCCCCACATGCAACTGGACCCTCCGGGTTCGCTGTTTACAAGCAACCCTAAATATAACACTAGCCAGCATGGCATAAAACTGAAAACTCGGGCTCCAGAAAATGCGTTTCAAGCCCCATTCACCCATCCAGAAGTGCCCCCAGAGGAAGGCTTTGGGTACAAGTGAACTCCCCAGGGGAGCCTTTATGCAGCCCCACATGCAACTGGACCCTCCGTATTTGCTCTTTCACAGCAACCCTAAATATAGCCCTAGCACGCCTGGCAGTCGACTGAAAGCTCGGGCCACAGAAAATATGTTACGAGCCCCATTCGCCCATCCAAAAGTGCCCCCAGAGGAAGGCTTTGGGTACAACTGAACTCCCCAGGGGAGACTTTACGCAGCCCCACATGCAACTGGACCCTCCTTGTTCACTGTTTACGAGCAACCCTAAATATACCCCTAGCCAGCATGGCAGAAGACTGAAAACTCGGGCTCCAGAAAATGCGTTTCAAGCCCCATTCACCCATCCAGAAGTGCCCCCAAAGGAAGGCTTTGGGTACAAGTGAACTCCCCAGGGGAGCCTTTATGCAGCCCCACATGCAACTGGACCCTCCGGGTTCACTCTTTCACCGCAAGCCTAAATATATCCCTCGGCGCAATGGGAGAAGACTGAAAAAGCGGGCCTCAGAAAACGCATTTCCATTCCCCTTGGACCATCCAAAAGTGCTCTGAAAGGAAGGCTTTGGGTACAACTGGACTCCCCAGGGGAGCCTTAACGCAGCCCCACATGCAACTGGACCCTCCGTATTTGCTCTTTCACAGCAACCCTAAATATAACACTAGCCAGCATGGCAGAAAACTGAAAACTCGGGCCCCAGAAAATGCGTTAAAAGCCTAATTCGCCCATCCAAAAGTGCCCCCAGAGGAAGCCTTTGGGTACAAGTGAACTACCCAGGGGAGCCTTTACGCAGCCCCACATGCAACTGGACCCTCCTTGTTCACTGTTTACGAGCAACCCTAAATATACCCTTAGCCAGCATGGCAGAAGACTGAAAACTCGGGCTCCAGAAAATGCGTTTCAAGCCCCATTCACCCATCCAGAAGTGCCCCCAGAGGAAGACTTTGGGTACAAGAGAACTACCCAGGGGAGCCTTTACGCAGCCCCACATTCAACTGGACCCTCCGGGTTCACTCTTTCACCGCAAGCCTAAATATAACCCTAGCACGCCTGGCAGTCGACTTAAAGCTCGGGCCACAGAAAATGTGTTACGAGCCCCATTCGCCCATCCAAAAGTGCCCCCAAAGGAAGGCTTTGGGTACAACTGAACTCCCCAGGGGAGCCTTTATGCAGCCCCACATGCAACTGGACCCTCCGTATTCACTCTTTCACAGCAACCCTAAATATAGCCTTGGCCCGCCTGGCAGTCGACTGAAAACTCGGGCCCCAGAAAATGCGTTAAAAGCCTAATTCGCCCATGCAGAAGTGCCCCCAGAGGAAGGCTTTGGGTACAACTGAACTCCCCAGGGGAGCCTTAACGCAGCCCCACATGCAACTGGACCCTCCGTATTCGCCCTTTCACAGCAACACTAAATATAGCCCTGGCCCGCCTGGCAGTCGACTGAAAACTCGGGCCCCAGAAAATGCATTAAAAGCCTAATCCACCCATCCAAAAGTGCCCCCAGAGGAAGGCTTTGGGTACAACTGAACTCCCCAGGGGAGCCTTTACGCAGCCCCACATGCAACTGGACCCTCCTTGTTCACTGTTTACGAGCAACCCTAAAGATAACCCTAGCCAGCATGGCAGAAGACTGAAAACTCGGGCTCCAGAAAATGCGTTTCAAGCCCCATTCACCCATCCAGAAGTGCCCCCAAAGGAAGGCTTTGGGTACAAGTGAACTCCCCAGGGGAGCCTTTATGCAGCCCCACATGCAACTGGACCCTCCGTATTCGCTCTTTCACAGCAACCCTAAATATAGCCCTAGCACGCCTGGCAGTCTACTGAAAGCTCGGGCCACAGAAAATATGTTACGAGCCCCATTCGCCCATCCAAAAGTGCCCCCAGAGGAAGGCTTTGGGTACAACTGAACTCCCCAGGGGAGCCTTTACGCAGCCCCACATGCAACTGGACCCTCCTTGTTCACTGTTTACGAGCAACCCTAAATATAACCCTAGCCAGCATGGCAGAAGACTGAAAACTCGGGCTCCAGAAAATGCGTTTCACGCCCCATTCACCCATCCAGAAGTGCCCCCAAAGGAAGGCTTTGGGTACAAGTGAACTCCCCAGGGGAGCCTTTATGCAGCCCCACATGCAACTGGACCCTCCGGGTTCACTCTTTCACCGCAAGCCTAAATATATCCCTCGGCGCAATGGGAGAAGACTGAAAAAGCGGGCCTCAGAAAACGCATTTCCAATCCCCTTGGACCATCCAAAAGTGCTCCGAAAGGAAGGCTTTGGGTACAACTGGACTCCCCAGGGGAGCCTTAACGCAGCCCCACATGCAGCTGGACCCTCCGTATTTGCTCTTTCACAGCAACCCTAAATATAGCCCTGGCCCGCCTGGCAGTCGACTGAAAACTCGGGCCCCAGAAAATGCGTTAAAAGCCTAATTCGCCCATCCAAAAGTGCCCCCAGAGGAAGCCTTTGGGTACAAGTGAACTCCCCAGGGGAGCCTTTACGCAGCCCCACATGCAACTCGAGCCTCCTTGTTCACTGTTTACGAGCAACCCTAAATATACCCTTAGCCAGCATGGCAGAAGACTGAAAACTCGGGCTCCAGAAAATGCGTTTCAAGCCCCATTCACCCATCCAGAAGTGCCCCCAAAGGAAGGCTTTGGGTACAAGTGAACTCCCCAGGGGAGCCTTTACGCAGCCCCACATGAAACTGGACCCTCCGGGTTCACTCTTTCACCGCAAGCGTAAATATAGCCCTAGCACGCCTGGCAGTCGACTGAAAACTCGGGCCACAGAAAATGTGTTACGAGCCCCATTCGCCCATCCAAAAGTGCCCCCAAAGGAAGGCTTTGGGTACATCTGAACTCCCCAGGGGAGCCTTTACGCAGCCCCACATGCAACTGGACCCTCCGTGTTCGCTCTTTACAGCAACCCTAAATATAGCCTTGGCCCGCCTGGCAGTCGACTGAAAACTCGGGCCCCAGAAAATGCGTTAAAAGCCTAATTCGCCCATCCAAATGTGCACCCAGAGGAAGGCTTTGGGTACAAGTGAACTCCCCAGGGGAGCCTTTACGCAGCCCCACATGCAACTGGACCCTCCTTGTTCACTGTTTACGAGCAACCCTAAATATACCCTTAGCCAGCATGGCAGAAGACTGAAAACTCGGGCTCCAGAAAATGCGTTTCAAGCCCCATTCACCCATCCAGAAGTGCCCCCAAAGGAAGGCTTTGGGTACAACTGGACTCCCCAGGGGAGCCTTTATGCAGCCCCACATGCAACTGGACCCTCCGGGTTCACTCTTTCACCGCAAGCCTAAATATATCCCTCGGCGCAATGGGAGAAGACTGAAAAAGCGGGCCTCAGAAAACGCATTTCCATTCCCCTTGGACCATCCAAAAGTGCTCCGAAAGGAAGGCTTTGGGTACAACTGGACTCCCCAGGGGAGCCTTAACGCAGCCCCACATGCAACTGGACCCTCCGTATTTGCTCTTTCACAGCAACCCTAAATTTAGCCCTGGCCCGCCTGGCAGTCGACTGAAAACTCGGGCCCCAGAACATGCGTTAAAAGCCTAATTTGCCCATCCAAAAGTGCCCCCAAAGGAAGGCTTTGGGTACATCTGAACTCCCCAGGGGAGCCTTTACGCAGCCCCACATGCAACTGGACCCTCCGTGTTCGCTCTTTACAGCAACCCTAAATATAACCCTAGCCAGCATGGCAGCAGACTGAAAACTCGGGCCACAGAAAAATCGTTTCAAGCCCCTTTCGCCCATCCAGAAGTGCCCCCAAAGGAAGGCTTTAGGTACAACTGAACTCCCCAGGGGAGCCTTTATGCAGGCCCATACGCAACTGGACCCTCCGTGTTCGCTGTTTACAAGCAACCCTAAATATCACACTAGCCAGCATGGCAGAAAACTGAAAACTCGGGCCCCAGAAAATGCGTTAAAAGCCTAATTTGCCCATCCAAAAGGGCCCCAGAAGAAGGCTTTGGGTACAACTGAACTCCCCAGGGGAGCCTTTACGCAGCCCCACATGCAACTGGACCCTCCGTATTTGCTCTTTCACAGCAACCCTAAATATAGCCATGGCCCGCCTGGCAGTCGACTGAAAACTCGGGCCCAGAAAATGCGTTAAAAGCCTAATTCGCCCATCCAAAAGTGCCCCCAGAGGAAGGCTTTGGGTACAACTGAACTCCCCAGGGGAGCCTTTACGCAGCCCCACATGCAACTGGACCCTCCTTGTTCACTGTTTACGAGCAACCCTAAATATACCCCTAGCCACCATGGCAAAAAACTGAAAACTCGGGCTCCAGAAAATGCATTTCAAGCCCCATTCACCCATCCAGAAGTGCCCCCAAAGGAAGGCTTTGGGTACAAGTGAACTCCCCAGGGGAGCCTTTATGCAGCCCCACATGCAACTGGACCCTCCGGGTTCACTCTTTCCCCGTAAGCCTAAATATAGCCCTCGGCGCAATGGGAGGAGACTGAAAAAGCGGGCCTCAGAAAACGCATTGCGATTCCCCTTGGACCATCCAAAAGTGCCCCCAAAGGAAGGCTTTGGGTACAACTGGACTCCCCAGGGGAGCCTTAACGGAGCCCCACATGCAACTGGACCCTCCGTATTCGCTCTTTCACAGCAACCCTAAATATAGCCCTGGCCCGCCTGGCAGTTCGACTGAAAACTCGGGCCCCAGAAAAACTGTTAAAAGCCTAATTCTCCCATCCAAAAGTGCCCCCAGAGGAAGGCTTTGGGTACAACTGAACTCCCCAGGGGAGCCTTTATGCAGCCCCACATGCAACTGGACCCTCCGGGTTCACTCTTTCACCGCAAGCCTAAATATAACCCTAGCACGCCTGGCAGTCGACTGAAAGCTCGGGCCGCAGAAAATGTGTTACGAGCCCCATTCGCCCATCCAAAAGTGCCCCCAAAGGAATGCTTTGGGTACATCTGAACTCCCCAGGGGAGCCTTAACGCAGCCCCACATGCAACTGGACCCTCCGGGTTCACTCTTTCACAGCAACCCTAAATATAGACCTGGCCCGCCTGGCAGTCGACTGAAAACTCGGGCCCCAGAAAATGCGTTAAAAGCCTAATTCGCCCATCCAAAAATGCCCCCAGAGGAAGGCTTTGGGTACAACTGAACTCCCCAGGGGAGCCTTAACGCAGCCCCACATGCAACTGGACCCTCCGTATTTGCTCTTTCACAGCAACCCTAAATATAGACCTGGCCCGCCTGGCAGTCGACTGAAAACTCGGGCCCCAGAAAATGCGTTAAAAGCCTAATTCGCCCATCCAAAAGTGCCCCCAGAGGAAGGCTTTGTGTACAACTGAACTCCCCAGGGGAGCCTTTATGCAGCCCCACATGCAACTGGACCCTCCGTATTCGCTCTTTCACAGCAACCCTAAATATAGACCTGGCCCGCCTGGCAGTTGACTGAAAACTCGGGCCCCAGAAAATGCGTTAAAAGCCTAATTCGCCCATCCAAAAGTGCCCCCAGAGGAAGGCTTTGGGTACAACTGAACTCCCCAGGGGAGTCTTAACGCAGCCCCACATGCAACTGGACCCTCCGGGTTCGCTGTTTACAAGCAACCCTAAATATATCCCTGGCCCGCCTGGCAGTCGACTGAAAACTCGGGCCCCAGAAAATGCGTTAAAAGCCTAATTCGCCCATCCAAAAGTGCCCCCAGAGGAAGGCTTTGGGTACAACTGAACTCCCCAGGGGAGCCTTTATGCAGCCCCACATGCAAATGGACCCTCCGTATTCGCTCTTTCACAGCAACCCTAAATATAGCCCTCGGTGGAATGGGAGAAGATTGAAAAAGCGGGCCTGAGATAACGCATTGCGATTCCCCTTGGACAATCCAAAAGTGCCCCCAAAGGAAGGCTTTGGGTACAACTGGACTCCCCAGGGGAGCCTTAACGCAGCCCCACATGCAACTGGACCCTCCGTATTCGCTCTTTCACAGCAACCCTAAATATAGCCCTGGCCCGCCTGGTAGTCGACTGAAAACTCGGCCCCCAGAAAAACTGTTAAAAGCCTAATTCGCCCATCCAAAAGTGCCCCCAGAGGAAGGCTTTGGGTACATCTGAACTCCCCAGGGGAGCCTTTACGCAGCCCCACATGCAACTGGACCCTCCGTGTTCGCTCTTTACAGCAACACTAAATATAACCCTAGCCAGCATGGCAGAAGACTGAAAACTCGGGCCACAGAAAAAGCGTTTCAAGCCCCTTTCGCCCATCCAGAAGTGACCCCAAAGGAAGGCTTTGGGTACTAGTGAACTCCCCAGGGGAGCCTTAACGCAGCCCCACATGCAACTGGACCCTCCGTATTCGCTCTTTCACAGCAACCCTAAATATAACCCTGGCCCGCATGGCAGACGACTGAAAAATCGGCCCCCAGAAAACGTGCTACAAGCCCCATTCGACCATCCAAAAGTGCCCCCAAAGGAAGGCTTTGCGTACAACTGAACTCCCCAGGGGAGCCTTTATGCAGGCCCATACGCAACTGGACCCCCGTGTTCGCTGTTTACAAGCAACCCTAAATACAACACTAGCCAGCATGGCAGAAAACTGAAAACTCGGGCCCCAGAAAATGCGTTAAAAGCCTAATTCGCCCATCCAAAAGTGCCCCCAGAAGAAGGCTTTGGGTACAACTGAACTCCCCGGGGGAGCTTTACGCAGCCTCACATGCAACTGGACCCTCCGTATTTGCTCTTTCACAGCAACCCTAAATATAGCCCTGGCCTGCCTGGCAGTCGACTGAAAACTCGGGCCCCAGAAAATGCGTTAAAAGCCTAATTCGCCCATCCAAAAGTGCCCCCAGAGGAAGGCTTTGGGTACAAGTGAACTCCCCAGGGGAGCCTTTACGCAGCCCCACATGCAATTGGACCCTCCGTATTCACTCTTTCACAGCAACCCTAAATATACCCCTAGCCACCATGGCAAAAGACTGAAAACTCGGGCTCCAGAAAATGCATTTCAAGCCCCATTCACCCATCCAGAAGTGCCCCCAAAGGAAGGCTTTGGGTACAACTGAACTCCCCAGGGGAGCCTTTATGCAGCCCCACATGCAACTGGACCCTCCAGGTTCACTCTTTCACAGCAACCCTAAATATAGCCCTCGGCGCAATGGGAGAAGACTGAAAAAGCGGGCCTCAGATAACGCATTGCGATTCCCCTTGGACCATCCAAAAGTGCCCCCAAAGGAAGGCTTTGGGTACAACTGGACTCCCCAGGGGAGACTTTACGCAGCCCCACATGCAACTGGACCCTCCGTATTCGCTCTTTCACAGCAACCCTAAATATAGCCCTGGCCCGCCTGGCAGTCGACTGAAAGCTCGGGCCACAGAAAGTGTGTTACGAGCCCCATTCGCCCATCCAAAAGTGCCCCCAAAGGAATGCTTTGGGTACATCTGAACTCCCCAGGGGAGCCTTTACGCAGCCCCACATGCAACTGGACCCTCCGTATTCACTCTTTCACAGCAACCCTAAATATAGCCCTGGCCCACCTGGCAGTCGACTGAAAACTCGGGCCCCAGAAAATGCGTTAAAAGCCTAATTCGCCCATCCAAAAATGCCCCCAGAGGAAGGCTTTGGGTACAATTGAACTCCCCAGGGGAGCCTTAACGCAGCCCCACATGCAACTGGACCCTCCGTATTCGCTCTTTCACAGCAACCCTAAATATAGCCCTGGCCCGCCTGGCAGTCGACTGAAAACTCGGCCCCCAGAAAAACTGTGAAAAGCCTAATTCGCCCAGCCAAATGTGCCCCCAGAGGAAGGCTTTGGGTACAAGTGAACTCCCCAGGGGAGCCTTTACGCAGCCCCACATGCAACTGGACCCTCCTTGTTCACTGTTTACGAGCAACCCTAAATATACCCCTAGCCACCATGGCAGAAGACTGAAAACTCGGGCTCCAGAAAATGCGTTTCAAGCCCCATTCACCCATCCAGAAGTGCCCCCAAAGGAAGGCTTTGGGTACAACTGAACTCCCCAGGGGAGCCTTTATGCAGCCCCACATGCAACTGGACCCTCCGGGTTCACTCTTTCACAGCAACCCTAAATATAGCCCTCGGTGCAATGGGAGAAGACTGAAAAAGCGGGCCTGAGATAACGCATTGCGATTCCCCTTGGACCATCCAAAAGTGCCCCCAAAGGAAGGCTTTGGGTACAACTGGACTCCCCAGGGGAGCCTTAACGCAGCCCCACATGCAACTGGACCCTCCGGGTTCGCTGTTTACAAGCAACCCTAAATATAACACTAGCCAGCATGGCATAAAACTGAAAACTCGGGCCCCAGAAAATGCGTTAAAAGCCTAATTCGCCCATCCAAAAGTGCCCCCAGAGGAAGGCTTTGGGTACAAGTGAACTCCCCAGGGGAGCCTTTATGCAGCCCCACATGCAACTGGACCCTCCGGGTTCGCTGTTTACAAGCAACCCTAAATATAACACTAGCCAGCATGGCAGAAAACTGAAAACTCGGGCCCCAGAAAATGCGTTAAAAGCCTAATTCGCCCATCCAAAAGTGCCCCCAGAGGAAGGCTTTGGGTACAACTGAACTCCCCAGGGGAGCCTTTATGCAGCCCCACATGCAACTGGACCCTCCGGGTTCACTCTTTCACCGCAAGCCTAAATATAACCTTAGCACGCCTGGCAGTCGAATGAAAGCTCGGGCCACAGAAAATGTGTTACGAGCCCAATTCGCCCATCCAAAAGTGCCCCCAAAGGAAGGCTTTGGGTACATCTGAACTCCCCAGGGGAGCCTTTACGCAGCCCCACATGCAACTGGACCCTCCGTGTTCGCTCTTTACAGCAACACTAAATATAACCCTAGCCAGCATGGCAGAAGACTGAAAACTCGGGCCACAGAAAAAGCGTTTCAAGCCCCTTTCGCCCATCCAGAAGTGCCCCCAAAGGAAGGCTTTGGGTACAACTGAACTCCCCAGGGGAGCCTTAACGCAGCCCCACATGCAATTGGACCATCCGTATTCACTCTTTCACAGCAACCCTAAATACAACCCTGGCCCGAATGGCAGACGACTGAAAAATCGGCCCCCAGAAAACGTGCTACAAGCCCCATTCGACCATCCAAAAGTGCCCCCAAAGGAAGGCTTTGGGTACAACTGAACTCCCCAGGGGAGCCTTTATGCAGGCCCATACGCAACTGGACCCCCGTGTTCTCTGTTTACAAGCAACCCTAAATACAACACTAGCCAGCATGGAAGAAAACTGAAAACTCGGGCCCCAGAAAATGCGTTAAAAGCCTAATTCGCCCATCCAAAAGTGCCGCCAGAAGAAGGCTTCGGGTAAACTGAACTCCCCAGGGGAGCCTTTACGCAGCCCCACATGCAACTGGACCCTCCGTATTTGCTCTTTCACAGCAACCCTAAATATAGCCCTGGCCCGCCTGGCAGTCGACTGAAAACTCGGGCCCCAGAAAATGCGTTAAAAGCCTAATTCGCCCATCCAAAAGTGCCCCCAGAGGAAGGCTTTGGGTACAACTGAACTCCCCAGGGGAGCCTTTACGCAGCCCCACATGCAACTGGACCCTCCGGGTTCACTCTTTCACAGCAACCCTAAATATAGCCCTCGGTGCAATGGGAGAAGACTGAAAAAGCGGGCCTGAGATAACGCATTGCGATTCCCCTTGGACCATCCAAAAGTGCCCCCAAAGGAAGGCTTTGGGTACAACTGGACTCCCCAGGGGAGCCTTAACGCAGCCCCACATGCAACTGGACCCTCCGTATTCGCTCTTTCACAGCAACCCTAAATATAGCCCTGGCCCGCCTGTCAGTCGACTGAAAACTCGGGCCCCAGAAAAACTGTTAAAAGCCTAATTCGCCCATCCAAAAGTGCCCCCAGAGGAAGGCTTTGGGTACGAGTGAACTCCCCAGGGGAGCCTTTATGCAGCCCCACATGCAACTGGACCCTCTGGGTTCACTCTTTCACCGCAAGCCTAAATATAGCCCTAGCACGCCTGGCAGTCGACTGAAAGCTCGGGCCACAGAAAATGTGTTACGAGCCCCATTCGCCCATCTAAAAGTGCCCCCAAAGGAATGCTTTGGGTACAACTGAACTCCCCAGGGGAGCCTTAACGCAGCCCCACATGCAACTGGACCCTCCGGGTTCACTCTTTCACAGCAACCCTAAATATAGCCCTGGCCCACCTGGCAGTCGACTGAAAACTCGGGCCCCAGAAAATGCGTTAAAACCTAATTCGCCCATCCAAAAATGCCCCCAGAGGAAGGCTTTGGGTACAACTGAACTCCCCAGGGGAGCCTTAACGCAGCTCCACATGCAACTGGACCCTCCGGGTTCGCTGTTTACAAGCAACCCTAAATATAACACTAGCCAGCATTGCATAAAACTGAAAACTCGGGCTCCAGAAAATGCGTTTCAAGCCCCATTCACCCATCCAGAAGTGCCCCCAGAGGAAGGCTTTGGGTACAAGTGAACTCCCCAGGGGAGCCTTTATGCAGCCCCACATGCAACTGGACCCTCCGTATTTGCTCTTTCACAGCAACCCTAAATATAGCCCTAGCACGCCTGGCAGTCGACTGAAAGCTCGGGCCACAGAAAATATGTTACGAGCCCCATTCGCCCATCCAAAAGTGCCCCCAGAGGAAGGCTTTGGGTACAACTGAACTCCCCAGGGGAGACTTTACGCAGCCCCACATGCAACTGGACCCTCCTTGTTCACTGTTTACGAGCAACCCTAAATATACCCCTAGCCAGCATGGCAGAAGACTGAAAACTCGGGCTCCAGAAAATGCGTTTCAAGCCCCATTCACCCATCCAGAAGTGCCCCCAAAGGAAGGCTTTGGGTACAAGTGAACTCCCCAGGGGAGCCTTTATGCAGCCCCACATGCAACTGGACCCTCCGGGTTCACTCTTTCACCGCAAGCCTAAATATATCCCTCGGCGCAATGGGAGAAGACTGAAAAAGCGGGCCTCAGAAAACGCATTTCCATTCCCCTTGGACCATCCAAAAGTGCTCTGAAAGGAAGGCTTTGGGTACAACTGGACTCCCCAGGGGAGCCTTAACGCAGCCCCACATGCAACTGGACCCTCCGTATTTGCTCTTTCACAGCAACCCTAAATATAACACTAGCCAGCATGGCAGAAAACTGAAAACTCGGGCCCCAGAAAATGCGTTAAAAGCCTAATTCGCCCATCCAAAAGTGCCCCCAGAGGAAGCCTTTGGGTACAAGTGAACTACCCAGGGGAGCCTTTACGCAGCCCCACATGCAACTGGACCCTCCTTGTTCACTGTTTACGAGCAACCCTAAATATACCCTTAGCCAGCATGGCAGAAGACTGAAAACTCGGGCTCCAGAAAATGCGTTTCAAGCCCCATTCACCCATCCAGAAGTGCCCCCAGAGGAAGACTTTGGGTACAAGAGAACTACCCAGGGGAGCCTTTACGCAGCCCCACATTCAACTGGACCCTCCGGGTTCACTCTTTCACCGCAAGCCTAAATATAACCCTAGCACGCCTGGCAGTCGACTTAAAGCTCGGGCCACAGAAAATGTGTTACGAGCCCCATTCGCCCATCCAAAAGTGCCCCCAAAGGAAGGCTTTGGGTACAACTGAACTCCCCAGGGGAGCCTTTATGCAGCCCCACATGCAACTGGACCCTCCGTATTCACTCTTTCACAGCAACCCTAAATATAGCCTTGGCCCGCCTGGCAGTCGACTGAAAACTCGGGCCCCAGAAAATGCGTTAAAAGCCTAATTCGCCCATGCAGAAGTGCCCCCAGAGGAAGGCTTTGGGTACAACTGAACTCCCCAGGGGAGCCTTAACGCAGCCCCACATGCAACTGGACCCTCCGTATTCGCCCTTTCACAGCAACACTAAATATAGCCCTGGCCCGCCTGGCAGTCGACTGAAAACTCGGGCCCCAGAAAATGCATTAAAAGCCTAATCCACCCATCCAAAAGTGCCCCCAGAGGAAGGCTTTGGGTACAACTGAACTCCCCAGGGGAGCCTTTACGCAGCCCCACATGCAACTGGACCCTCCTTGTTCACTGTTTACGAGCAACCCTAAAGATAACCCTAGCCAGCATGGCAGAAGACTGAAAACTCGGGCTCCAGAAAATGCGTTTCAAGCCCCATTCACCCATCCAGAAGTGCCCCCAAAGGAAGGCTTTGGGTACAAGTGAACTCCCCAGGGGAGCCTTTATGCAGCCCCACATGCAACTGGACCCTCCGTATTCGCTCTTTCACAGCAACCCTAAATATAGCCCTAGCACGCCTGGCAGTCTACTGAAAGCTCGGGCCACAGAAAATATGTTACGAGCCCCATTCGCCCATCCAAAAGTGCCCCCAGAGGAAGGCTTTGGGTACAACTGAACTCCCCAGGGGAGCCTTTACGCAGCCCCACATGCAACTGGACCCTCCTTGTTCACTGTTTACGAGCAACCCTAAATATAACCCTAGCCAGCATGGCAGAAGACTGAAAACTCGGGCTCCAGAAAATGCGTTTCACGCCCCATTCACCCATCCAGAAGTGCCCCCAAAGGAAGGCTTTGGGTACAACTGAACTCCCCAGGGGAGCCTTTATGCAGCCCCACATGCAACTGGACCCTCCGGGTTCACTCTTTCACCGCAAGCCTAAATATATCCCTCGGCGCAATGGGAGAAGACTGAAAAAGCGGGCCTCAGAAAACGCATTTCCAATCCCCTTGGACCATCCAAAAGTGCTCCGAAAGGAAGGCTTTGGGTACAACTGGACTCCCCAGGGGAGCCTTAACGCAGCCCCACATGCAGCTGGACCCTCCGTATTTGCTCTTTCACAGCAACCCTAAATATAGCCCTGGCCCGCCTGGCAGTCGACTGAAAACTCGGGCCCCAGAAAATGCGTTAAAAGCCTAATTCGCCCATCCAAAAGTGCCCCCAGAGGAAGCCTTTGGGTACAAGTGAACTCCCCAGGGGAGCCTTTACGCAGCCCCACATGCAACTCGAGCCTCCTTGTTCACTGTTTACGAGCAACCCTAAATATACCCTTAGCCAGCATGGCAGAAGACTGAAAACTCGGGCTCCAGAAAATGCGTTTCAAGCCCCATTCACCCATCCAGAAGTGCCCCCAAAGGAAGGCTTTGGGTACAAGTGAACTCCCCAGGGGAGCCTTTACGCAGCCCCACATGAAACTGGACCCTCCGGGTTCACTCTTTCACCGCAAGCGTAAATATAGCCCTAGCACGCCTGGCAGTCGACTGAAAACTCGGGCCACAGAAAATGTGTTACGAGCCCCATTCGCCCATCCAAAAGTGCCCCCAAAGGAAGGCTTTGGGTACATCTGAACTCCCCAGGGGAGCCTTTACGCAGCCCCACATGCAACTGGACCCTCCGTGTTCGCTCTTTACAGCAACCCTAAATATAGCCTTGGCCCGCCTGGCAGTCGACTGAAAACTCGGGCCCCAGAAAATGCGTTAAAAGCCTAATTCGCCCATCCAAATGTGCACCCAGAGGAAGGCTTTGGGTACAAGTGAACTCCCCAGGGGAGCCTTTACGCAGCCCCACATGCAACTGGACCCTCCTTGTTCACTGTTTACGAGCAACCCTAAATATACCCTTAGCCAGCATGGCAGAAGACTGAAAACTCGGGCTCCAGAAAATGCGTTTCAAGCCCCATTCACCCATCCAGAAGTGCCCCCAAAGGAAGGCTTTGGGTACAACTGGACTCCCCAGGGGAGCCTTTATGCAGCCCCACATGCAACTGGACCCTCCGGGTTCACTCTTTCACCGCAAGCCTAAATATATCCCTCGGCGCAATGGGAGAAGACTGAAAAAGCGGGCCTCAGAAAACGCATTTCCATTCCCCTTGGACCATCCAAAAGTGCTCCGAAAGGAAGGCTTTGGGTACAACTGGACTCCCCAGGGGAGCCTTAACGCAGCCCCACATGCAACTGGACCCTCCGTATTTGCTCTTTCACAGCAACCCTAAATTTAGCCCTGGCCCGCCTGGCAGTCGACTGAAAACTCGGGCCCCAGAACATGCGTTAAAAGCCTAATTTGCCCATCCAAAAGTGCCCCCAAAGGAAGGCTTTGGGTACATCTGAACTCCCCAGGGGAGCCTTTACGCAGCCCCACATGCAACTGGACCCTCCGTGTTCGCTCTTTACAGCAACCCTAAATATAACCCTAGCCAGCATGGCAGCAGACTGAAAACTCGGGCCACAGAAAAATCGTTTCAAGCCCCTTTCGCCCATCCAGAAGTGCCCCCAAAGGAAGGCTTTAGGTACAACTGAACTCCCCAGGGGAGCCTTTATGCAGGCCCATACGCAACTGGACCCTCCGTGTTCGCTGTTTACAAGCAACCCTAAATATCACACTAGCCAGCATGGCAGAAAACTGAAAACTCGGGCCCCAGAAAATGCGTTAAAAGCCTAATTTGCCCATCCAAAAGGGCCCCAGAAGAAGGCTTTGGGTACAACTGAACTCCCCAGGGGAGCCTTTACGCAGCCCCACATGCAACTGGACCCTCCGTATTTGCTCTTTCACAGCAACCCTAAATATAGCCATGGCCCGCCTGGCAGTCGACTGAAAACTCGGGCCCAGAAAATGCGTTAAAAGCCTAATTCGCCCATCCAAAAGTGCCCCCAGAGGAAGGCTTTGGGTACAACTGAACTCCCCAGGGGAGCCTTTACGCAGCCCCACATGCAACTGGACCCTCCTTGTTCACTGTTTACGAGCAACCCTAAATATACCCTTAGCCAGCATGGCAGAAGACTGAAAACTCGGGCTCCAGAAAATGCGTTTCAAGCCCCATTCACCCATCCAGAAGTGCCCCCAAAGGAAGGCTTTGGGTACAACTGGACT
This sequence comes from Anas acuta, assembly GCF_963932015.1. Lineage (NCBI taxonomy): Eukaryota > Metazoa > Chordata > Aves > Anseriformes > Anatidae > Anas > Anas acuta. Next base: position 70,453 of record NW_027076091.1, read on the forward strand.
CCCCAGGGGAGCCTTTATGCAGCCCCACATGCAACTGGACCCTCCGGGTTCACTCTTTCACCGCAAGCCTAAATATATCCCTCGGCGCAATGGGAGAAGACTGAAAAAGCGGGCCTCAGAAAACGCATTTCCATTCCCCTTGGACCATCCAAAAGTGCTCCGAAAGGAAGGCTTTGGGTACAACTGGACTCCCCAGGGGAGCCTTAACGCAGCCCCACATGCAACTGGACCCTCCGTATTTGCTCTTTCACAGCAACCCTAAATTTAGCCCTGGCCCGCCTGGCAGTCGACTGAAAACTCGGGCCCCAGAACATGCGTTAAAAGCCTAATTTGCCCATCCAAAAGTGCCCCCAAAGGAAGGCTTTGGGTACATCTGAACTCCCCAGGGGAGCCTTTACGCAGCCCCACATGCAACTGGACCCTCCGTGTTCGCTCTTTACAGCAACCCTAAATATAACCCTAGCCAGCATGGCAGCAGACTGAAAACTCGGGCCACAGAAAAATCGTTTCAAGCCCCTTTCGCCCATCCAGAAGTGCCCCCAAAGGAAGGCTTTAGGTACAACTGAACTCCCCAGGGGAGCCTTTATGCAGGCCCATACGCAACTGGACCCTCCGTGTTCGCTGTTTACAAGCAACCCTAAATATCACACTAGCCAGCATGGCAGAAAACTGAAAACTCGGGCCCCAGAAAATGCGTTAAAAGCCTAATTTGCCCATCCAAAAGGGCCCCAGAAGAAGGCTTTGGGTACAACTGAACTCCCCAGGGGAGCCTTTACGCAGCCCCACATGCAACTGGACCCTCCGTATTTGCTCTTTCACAGCAACCCTAAATATAGCCATGGCCCGCCTGGCAGTCGACTGAAAACTCGGGCCCAGAAAATGCGTTAAAAGCCTAATTCGCCCATCCAAAAGTGCCCCCAGAGGAAGGCTTTGGGTACAACTGAACTCCCCAGGGGAGCCTTTACGCAGCCCCACATGCAACTGGACCCTCCTTGTTCACTGTTTACGAGCAACCCTAAATATACCCCTAGCCACCATGGCAAAAAACTGAAAACTCGGGCTCCAGAAAATGCATTTCAAGCCCCATTCACCCATCCAGAAGTGCCCCCAAAGGAAGGCTTTGGGTACAAGTGAACTCCCCAGGGGAGCCTTTATGCAGCCCCACATGCAACTGGACCCTCCGGGTTCACTCTTTCCCCGTAAGCCTAAATATAGCCCTCGGCGCAATGGGAGGAGACTGAAAAAGCGGGCCTCAGAAAACGCATTGCGATTCCCCTTGGACCATCCAAAAGTGCCCCCAAAGGAAGGCTTTGGGTACAACTGGACTCCCCAGGGGAGCCTTAACGGAGCCCCACATGCAACTGGACCCTCCGTATTCGCTCTTTCACAGCAACCCTAAATATAGCCCTGGCCCGCCTGGCAGTTCGACTGAAAACTCGGGCCCCAGAAAAACTGTTAAAAGCCTAATTCTCCCATCCAAAAGTGCCCCCAGAGGAAGGCTTTGGGTACAACTGAACTCCCCAGGGGAGCCTTTATGCAGCCCCACATGCAACTGGACCCTCCGGGTTCACTCTTTCACCGCAAGCCTAAATATAACCCTAGCACGCCTGGCAGTCGACTGAAAGCTCGGGCCGCAGAAAATGTGTTACGAGCCCCATTCGCCCATCCAAAAGTGCCCCCAAAGGAATGCTTTGGGTACATCTGAACTCCCCAGGGGAGCCTTAACGCAGCCCCACATGCAACTGGACCCTCCGGCTTCACTCTTTCACAGCAACCCTAAATATAGACCTGGCCCGCCTGGCAGTCGACTGAAAACTCGGGCCCCAGAAAATGCGTTAAAAGCCTAATTCGCCCATCCAAAAATGCCCCCAGAGGAAGGCTTTGGGTACAACTGAACTCCCCAGGGGAGCCTTAACGCAGCCCCACATGCAACTGGACCCTCCGTATTTGCTCTTTCACAGCAACCCTAAATATAGCCCTGGCCCGCCTGGCAGTCGACTGAAAACTCGGGCCCCAGAAAATGCGTTAAAAGCCTAATTCGCCCATCCAAAAGTGCCCCCAGAGGAAGGCTTTGTGTACAACTGAACTCCCCAGGGGAGCCTTTATGCAGCCCCACATGCAACTGGACCCTCCGTATTCGCTCTTTCACAGCAACCCTAAATATAGACCTGGCCCGCCTGGCAGTTGACTGAAAACTCGGGCCCCAGAAAATGCGTTAAAAGCCTAATTCGCCCATCCAAAAATGCCCCCAGAGGAAGGCTTTGGGTACAAGTGAACTCCCCAGGGGAGCCTTTACGCAGCCCCACATGCAACTGGACACTCCGTGTTCGCTCTTTACAGCAACCCTAAATATAACCCTAGCCAGCATGGCAGAAGACTGAAAACTCGGGCCACAGAAAAAGCGTTTCAAGCCCCTTTCGCCCATCCAGAAGTGACCCCAAAGGAAGGCTTTGGGTACAACTGAACTCCCCAGGGGAGCCTTAACGCAGCCCCACATGCAACTGGACCCTCCGTATTCGCTCTTTCACAGCAACCCTAAATATAACCCTGGCCCGCATGGCAGACGACTGAAAAATCGGCCCCCAGAAAACGTGCTACAAGCCCCATTCGACCATCCAAAAGTGCCCCCAAAGGAAGGCTTTGGGTACAACTGAACTCCCCAGGGGAGCCTTTATGCAGGCCCATACGCAACTGGACCCCCGTGTTCGCTGTTTACAAGCAACCCTAAATACAACACTAGCCAGCATGGCAGAAAACTGAAAACTCGGGCCCCAGAACATGCGTTAAAAGCCTAATTTGCCCATCCAAAAGTGCCCCCAGAGGAAGGCTTTGGGTACAAGTGAACTCCCCAGGGGAGCCTTTACGCAGCCCCACATGCAACTGGACCCTCCGGGTTCACTCTTTCACCGCAAGCCTAAATATACCCCTAGCCACCATGGCAAAAGACTGTAAACTCGGGTCCCAGAAAATGCGTTAAAAGCCTAATTCGCCCATCCAAAAATTCCCCAGAGGAAGGCTTTGGGTACAAGTGAACTCCCCAGGGGAGCCTTAACGCAGCCCCACATGCAACTGGACCCTCCGGGTTCGCTGTTTACAAGCAACCCTAAATATAACACTAGCCAGCATGGCATAAAACTGAAAACTCGGGCCCCAGAAAATACGTTAAAAGCCTAATTCGCCCATCCAAAAGTGCCCCCAGAGGAAGGCTTTGGGTACAACTGAACTCCCCAGGGGAGCCTTAACGCAGCCCCACATGCAACTGGACCCTCCGTATTTGCTCTTTCACAGCAACCCTAAATATAGCCCTGGCCCGCCTGGCAGTCGACTGAAAACTCAGCCCCCAGAAAAACTGTGAAAAGCCTAATTCGCCCATCCAAAAGTGCCCCCAGAGGAAGGCTTTGGGTACAAGTGAACTCCCCAGGGGAGCCTTTATGCAGCCCCACATGCAACTGGACCCTCCGGGTTCACTCTTTCCCCGCAAGCCTAAATATAGCCCTCGGCGCAATGGGAGAAGACTGAAAAAGCGGGCCTCAGAAAACGCATTGCGATTCCCCTTGGACCATCCAAAAGTGCCCCCAAAGGAAGGCTTTGGGTACATCTGTACTCCCCAGGGGAGCCTTAACGCAGCCCCACATGCAACTGGACCCTCCTTGTTCACTGTTTACGAGCAACCCTAAATATACCCCTAGCCACCATGGCAGAAGACTGAAAACTCGGGCTCCAGAAAATGCATTTCAAGCCCCATTCACCCATCCAGAAGTGCCCCCAAAGGAAGGCTTTGGGTACAAGTGAACTCCCCAGGGGAGCCTTTATGCAGCCCCACATGCAAGTGGACCCTCCGTATTTGCTCTTTCCCCGCAAGCCTAAATATAGCCCTCGGCGCAATGGGAGAAGACTGAAAAAGCGGGCCTCAGAAAACGCATTGCGATTCCCCTTGGACCATCCAAAAGTGCCCCCAAAGGAAGGCTTTGGGTACATCTGTACTCCCCAGGGGAGCCTTAACGCAGCCCCACATGCAACTTGACCCTCCTTGTTCACTGTTTACGAGCAACCCTAAATATACCCCTAGCCAGCATGGCAGAAGACTGAAAACTCGGGCCCCAGAAAATGCGTTTCAAGCCCCATTCACCCATCCAGAAGTGCCCCCAAAGGAAGGCTTTGAGTACAAGTGAACTCCCCAGGGAAGCCTTTATGCAGCCCCCCATGCAACTGGAACCTCCGGGTTCACTCTTTCACAGCAACCCTAAATATAGCCCTAGCACGCCTGGCAGTCGACTGAAAGCTCGGGCCACAGAAAATGTGTTACGAGCCCCATTCGCCCATCCAAAAGTGCCCCCAAAGGAAGGCTTTGGGTACATCTGAACTCCCCAGGGGAGCCTTTACGCAGCCCCACATGCAACTCGACCCTCCGTGTTCGCTCTTTACAGCAACCCTAAATATAACCCTAGCCAGCATGGCAGAAGACTGAAAACTCGGGCTCCAGAAAATGCATTTCAAGCCCCATTCACCCATCCAGAAGTGCCCCCAAAGGAAGGCTTTGGGTACAACTGAACTCCCCAGGGGAGCCTTTATGCAGCCCCACATGCAAGTGGACCCTCCGGGTTCAATTTTTTTACCGCAAGCCTAAATATAGCCCTAGCACGCCTGGCAGTCGACTGAAAGTTTGAGCCACAGAAAATGTGTTACGAGCCCCATTCGCCAATCCAAAAGTGCCCCCAGAGGAAGGCTTTGGGTACAAGTGAACTCCCCAGGGGAGACTTTACGCAGCCCCACATGCAACTGGACCCTCCGTGTTCGCTCTTTACAGCAACCCTAAATATAACCCTAGCCAGCATGGCAGAAGACTGAAAACTCGGGCTCCAGAAAATGCATTTCAAGCCCCATTCGACCATCCAAAAGTGCCCCCAAAGGAAGGCTTTGGGTACAACTGAACTCCCCAGGGGAGCCTTTATGCAGGCCCATACGCAACTGGACCCTCCGTGTTCGCTGTTTACAAGCAACCCTAAATATCACACTACCCAGCATGGCAGAAAACTGAAAACTCGGGCCCCAGAAAATGCGTTAAAAGCCTAATTCGCCCATCCAAAAGTGCCCCCAAAGGAAGGCTTTGGGTACAACTGAACTCCCCAGGGGAGCCTTTACGCAGCCCCACATGCAACAGGACCCTCCGTATTTGCTCTTTCACAGCAACCCTAAATATAGCCCTAGCACGCCTGGCAGTCGACTGAAAGCTCGGGCCACAGAAAATGTGTTACGAGCCCCATTCGCCCATCCAAAAGTGCCCCCAAAGGAAGGCTTTGGGTACAAGTGAACTCCCCAGGGGAGCCTTTACGCAGCCCCACATGCAACTGGACCCTCCTTGTTCACTGTTTACGAGCAACCCTAAATATACCCCTAGCCACCATGGCAAAAGACTGAAAACTCGGGCTCCAGAAAATGCATTTCAAGCCCCATTCACCCATCCAGAAGTGCCCCCAAAGGAAGGCTTTGGGTACAAGTGAACTCCCCAGGGGAGCCTTTATGCAGCCCCACATGCAACTGGACCCTCCGGGTTCACTCTTTCCCCGCAAGCCTAAATATAGCCCTCGGAGCAATGGGAGAAGACTGAAAAAGCGGGCCTCAGAAAACGCATTGCGATTCCACTTGGACCATCCAAAAGTGCCACCAAAGGAAGGCTTTGGGTACAAGTGAACTCCCCAGGGGAGCCTTAACGCAGACCCACATGCAACTGGACCCTCCGTATTCGCTCTTTCACCGCAAGCCTAAATACACCCCTAGCACGCCTGGCAGTCGACTGAAAGCTCGGGCCACAGAAAATGTGTTACGAGCCCCATTCGCCCATCCAAAAGTGCACCCAAAGGAATGCTTTGGGTACATCTGAACTCCCCAGGGGAGCCTTAACGCAGCCCCACATGCAACTGGACCCTCCGGGTTCACTCTTTCACAGCAACCCTAAATATAGCCCTGGCCCGCCTGGCAGTCGACTGAAAACTCGGGCCCCAGAAAAACTGTTAAAAGCCTAATTCGCCCATCCAAAAATGCCCCCAGAGGAAGGCTTTGGGTACAACTGAACTCCCCAGGGGAGCCTTAACGCAGCCCCACATGCAACTGGACCCTCCGGGTTCGCTGTTTACAAGCAACCCTAAATATAACACTAGCCAGCATGGCATAAAACTGAAAACTCGGGCCCCAGAAAATGCGTTAAAAGCCTAATTCGCCCATCCAAAAGTGCCCCCAGAGGAAGGCTTTGGGTACAACTGAACTCCCCAGGGGAGCCTTAACGCAGCCCCACATGCAACTGGACCCTCCGTATTTGCTCTTTCACAGCAACCCTAAATATAGCCCTGGCCCGCCTGGCAGTCGACTGAAAACTCGGGCCCCAGAAAATGCGTTAAAAGCCTAATTCGCCCATCCAAAAGTGCCCCCAGAGGAAGGCTTTGGGTACAACTGAACTCCCCAGGGGAGCCTTTATGCAGCCCCACATGCAACTGGACCCTCCGTATTCGCTCTTTCACAGCAACCCTAAATATAGCCCTCGGTGCAATGGGAGAAGACTGAAAAAGCGGGCCTGAGATAACGCATTGCGATTCCCCTTGGACAATCCAAAAGTGCCCCCAAAGGAAGGCTTTGGGTACAACTGGACTCCCCAGGGGAGCCTTAACGCAGCCCCACATGCAACTGGACCCTCCGTATTCGCTCTTTCACAGCAACCCTAAATATAGCCCTGGCCCGCCTGGCAGTCGACTGAAAACTCGGGCCCCAGAAAAACTGTTAAAAGCCTAATTCGCCCATCCAAAAGTGCCCCCAGAGGAAGGCTTTGGGTACATCTGAACTCCCCAGGGGAGCCTTAACGCAGCCCCACATGCAACTGGACCCTCCGTGTTCGCTCTTTACAGCAACACTAAATATAACCCTAGCCAGCATGGCAGAAGACTGAAAACTCGGGCCACAGAAAAAGCGTTTCAAGCCCCTTTCGCCCATCCAGAAGTGACCCCAAAGGAAGGCTTTGGGTACTAGTGAACTCCCCAGGGGAGCCTTAACGCAGCCCCACATGCAACTGGACCCTCCGTATTCACTCTTTCACAGCAACCCTAAATATAACCCTGGCCCGCATGGCAGACGACTGAAAAATCGGCCCCCAGAAAACGTGCTACAAGCCCCATTCGACCATCCAAAAGTGCCCCCAAAGGAAGGCTTTGTGTACAACTGAACTCCCCAGGGGAGCCTTTATGCAGGCCCATACGCAACTGGACCCCCGTGTTCGCTGTTTACAAGCAACCCTAAATACAACACTAGCCAGCATGGCAGAAAACTGAAAACTCGGGCCCCAGAAAATGCGTTAAAAGCCTAATTCGCCCATCCAAAAGTGCCCCCAGAAGAAGGCTTTGGGTACAACTGAACTCCCCGGGGGAGCTTTACGCAGCCTCACATGCAACTGGACCCTCCGTATTTGCTCTTTCACAGCAACCCTAAATATAGCCCTGGCCTGCCTGGCAGTCGACTGAAAACTCGGGCCCCAGAAAATGCGTTAAAAGCCTAATTCGCCCATCCAAAAGTGCCCCCAGAGGAAGGCTTTGGGTACAAGTGAACTCCCCAGGGGAGCCTTTACGCAGCCCCACATGCAACTGGACCCTCCTTGTTCACTGTTTACGAGCAACCCTAAATATACCCCTAGCCAGCATGGCAGAAGACTGAAAACTCGGGCTTCAGAAAATGCGTTTCAAGCCCCATTCACCCATCCAGAAGTGCCCCCAAAGGAAGGCTTTGGGTACATCTGAACTCCCCAGGGGAGCCTTAACGCAGCCCCACATGCAACTGGACCCTCCGGGTTCACTCTTTCACAGCAACCCTAAATATACCTCTAGCCACCATGGCAGAAGACTGAAAACTCGGGCTCCAGAAAATGCATTTCAAGCCCCATTCACCCATCCAGAAGTGCCCCCAAAGGAAGGCTTTGGGTACAACTGAACTCCCCAGGGGAGCCTTTATGCAGCCCCACATGCAAGTGGACCCTCCGGGTTCACTCTTTCACCGCAAGCCTAAATATAGCCCTAGCATGCCTGGCAGTCGACTGAAAGTTTGAGCCACAGAAAATGTGTTACGAGCCCCATTCGCCAATCCAAAAGTGCCCCCAGAGGAAGGCTTTGGGTACAAGTGAACTCCCCAGGGGAGCCTTTACGCAGCCCCACATGCAACTGGACCCTCCGGGTTCACTCTTTCACAGCAACCCTAAATATACCTCTAGCCACCATGGCAGAAGACTGAAAACTCGGGCTCCAGAAAATGCATTTCAAGCCCCATTCGACCATCCAAAAGTGCCCCCAAAGGAAGGCTTTGGGTACAACTGAACTCCCCAGGGGAGCCTTTATGCAGGCCCATACGCAACTGGACCCTCCGTGTTCGCTGTTTACAAGCAACCCTAAATATAACACTAGCCAGCATGGAAGAAAACTGAAAACTCGGGCCACAGAAAATGCGTTAAAAGCCTAATTCGCCCATCCAAAAGTGCCCCCAAAGGAAGGCTTTGGGTACAACTGAACTCCCCAGGGGAGCCTTTACGCAGCCCCACATGCAACTGGACCCTCCGTATTTGCTCTTTCACAGCAACCCTAAATATAGCCCTGGCCCTCCTGGCAGTCGACTGAAAACTCGGGCCCAGAAAATGCGTTAAAAGCCTAATTCACTCATCCAAAAGTGCCCCCAAAGGAAGGCTTTGGGTACAAGTGAACTCCCCAGGGGAGCCTTTACGCAGCCCCACATGCCACTGGACCCTCCTTGTTCACTGTTTACGAGCAACCCTAAATATACCCCTAGCCACCATGGCAAAAGACTGAAAACTCGGGCTCCAGAAAATGCATTTCAAGCCCCATTCACCCATCCAGAAGTGCCCCCAAAGGAAGGCTTTGGGTACAAGTGAACTCCCCAGGGGAGCCTTTATGCAGCCCCACATGCAACTGGACCCTCCGGGTTCACTCTTTCCCCGCAAGCCTAAATATAGCCCTCGGCGCAATGGGAGAAGACTGAAAAAGCGGGCCTCAGAAAACGCATTGCGATTCCCCTTGGACCATCCAGAAGTGCCCCCAAAGGAAGGCTTTGGGTACAACTGGACTCCCCAGAGGAGCCTTAACGCAGACCCACATGCAACTGGACCCTCCGTATTCGCTCTTTCACAGCAACCCTAAATATAGCCCTGGCCCGCCTGGCAGTCGACTGAAAACTCGGCCCCCAGAAAAACTGTTAAAAGCCTAATTCTCCCATCCAAAAGTGCCCCCAGAGGAAGGCTTTGGGTACAACTGAACTCCCCAGGGGAGCCTTAACGCAGCCCCACATGCGACTGGACCCTCCGGGTTCACTCTTTCACCGCAAGCCTAAATATACCCCTAGCACGCCTGGCAGTCGACTGAAAGCTCGGGCCACAGAAAATGTGTTACGAGCCCCATTCGCCCATCCAAAAGTGCCCCCAAAGGAATGCTTTGGGTACATCTGAACTCCCCAGGGGAGCCTTAACGCAGCCCCACATGCAACTGGACCCTCCGGGTTCGCTGTTTACAAGCAACCCTAAATATAACACTAGCCAGCATGGCATAAAACTGAAAACTCGGGCCCCAGAAAATGCGTTAAAAGCCTAATTCGCCCATCCAAAAGTGCCCCCAGAGGAAGGCTTTGGGTACAACTGAACTCCCCAGGGGAGCCTTAACGCAGCCCCACATGCAACTGGACCCTCCGTATTTGCTCTTTCACAGCAACCCTAAATATAGCCCTGGCCCGCCTGGCAGTCGACTGAAAACTCGGGCCCCAGAAAATGCGTTAAAAGCCTAATTCGCCCATCCAAAAGTGCCCCCAGAGGAAGGCTTTGGGTACAACTGAACTCCCCAGGGGAGCCTTTATGCAGCCCCACATGCAACTGGACCCTCCGTATTCGCTCTTTCACAGCAACCCTAAATATAGCCCTCGGTGCAATGGGAGAAGACTGAAAAAGCGGGCCTGAGATAACGCATTGCGATTCCCCTTGGACAATCCAAAAGTGCCCCCAAAGGAAGGCTTTGGGTACAACTGGACTCCCCAGGGGAGCCTTAACGCAGCCCCACATGCAACTGGACCCTCCGTATTCGCTCTTTCACAGCAACCCTAAATATAACCCTGGCCCGCATGGCAGACGACTGAAAAATCGGCCCCCAGAAAACGTGCTACAAGCCCCATTCGAGCATCCAAAAGTGCCCCCAAAGGAAGGCTTTGGGTACAACTGAACTCCCCAGGGGAGCCTTTATGCAGGCCCATACGCAACTGGACCCCCGTGTTCGCTGTTTACAAGCAACCCTAAATACAACACTAGCCAGCATGGCAGAAAACTGAAAACTCGGGCCCCAGAAAATGCGTTAAAAGCCTAATTCGCCCATCCAAAAGTGCCCCCAGAGGAAGGCTTTGGGTACAACTGAACTCCCCAGGGGAGCCTTTACGCAGCCCCACATGCAACTGGACCCTCCGTATTCACTCTTTCACAGCAACCCTAAATATACCCCTAGCCACCATGGCAAAAGACTGAAAAATCGGGCTCCAGAAAATGCATTTCAAGCCCCATTCACCCATCCAAAAGTGCCCCCAAAGGAAGGCTTTGGGTACAACTGAACTCCCCAGGGGAGACTTTATGCAGCCCCACATGCAACTGGACCCTCCAGGTTCACTCTTTCACAGCAACCCTTAATATAGCCCTCGGCGCAATGGGAGAAGACTGAAAAAGCGGGCCTCATATAACGCATTGCGATTCCCCTTGGACCATCCAAAAGTGCCCCCAAAGGAAGGCTTTGGGTACAACTGGACTCCCCAGGGGAGACTTTACGCAGCCCCACATGCAACTGGACCCTCCGTATTCGCTCTTTCACAGCAACCCTAAATATAGCCCTGGCCCGCCTGGCAGTCGACTGAAAACTCGGGCCCCAGAAAATGCGTTAAAAGCCTAATTCGCCCATCCAAAAATGCCCCCAGAGAAGGCTTTGGGTACAAGTGAACTCCCCAGGGAGCCTTTATGCAGCCCCCCATGCAACTGGACCCTCCGTATTCACTCTTTCACCGCAACCCTAAATATAGCCCTCGGCGCAATGGGAGAAGACTGAAAAAGAGGACTCAGATAATGCATTGCGATTCCCCTTGGACCATCCAAAAGTGCCCCCAAAGGAAGGCTTTGGGTACAACTGGACTCCCCAGGGGAGCCTTAACGCAGCCCCACATGCAACTGGACCCTCCGTATTCGCTCTTTCACAGCAACCCTAAATATAGCCCTGGCCCGCCTGGCAGTCGACTGAAAACTCGGCCCCCAGAAAAAACTGTGAAAAGCTAATTCGCCCATCCAAAAGTGCCCCCAGAGGAAGGCTTTGGGTACAAGTGAACTCCCCAGGGGAGCCTTTACGCAGCCCCACATGCAACTGGACCCTCCTTGTTCACTGTTTACGAGCAACCCTAAATATACCCTAGCCACCATGGCAGAAGACTGAAACTCGGGCCCCAGAAAATGCATTTCAAGCCCCATTCACCCATCCAGAAGTGCCCCCAAAGGAAGGCTTTGGGTACAAGTGAACTCCCCAGGGGAGCCTTTATGCAGCCCCACATGCAAGTGGACCCTCCGTATTTGCTCTTTCCCGCAAGCCTAAATATAGCCCTCGGCGCAATGGGAGAAGACTGAAAAAGCGGGCCTCAGAAAACGCAGTGCGATTCCCTTGGACCATCCAAAAGTGCCCCCAAAGGAAGGCTTTGGGTACATCTGTACTCCCCAGGGGAGCCTTAACGCAGCCCCACATGCAACTGGACCCTCCTTGTTCACTGTTTACGAGCAACCCTAAATATACCCCTAGCTAGCATGGCAGAAGACTGAAAACTCGGGCCCCAGAAAATGCGTTTCAAGCCCCATTCACCCATCCAGAAGTGCCCCAAAGGAAGGCTTTGAGTACAAGTGAACTCCCCAGGGAAGCCTTTATGCAGCCCCCCATGCAACTGGAACCTCCGGGTTCACTCTTTCACAGCAACCCTAAATATAGCCCTAGCACGCCTGGCAGTCGACTGAAAGCTCGGGCCACAGAAAATGTGTTACGAGCCCATTCGCCCATCCAAAAGTGCCCCCAAAGAAGGCTTTGGGTACATCTGAACTCCCAGGGGAGCCTTTACGCAGCCCCACATGCAACTCGACCCTCCGTGTTCGCTCTTTACAGCAACCCTAAATATAACCCTAGCCAGCATGGCAGAAGACTGAAAACTCGGCCCCAGAAAATGCGTTTCAAGCCCCTTTCGCCCATCCAGAAGTGCCCCCAAAGGAAGGCTTTGGGTACAACTGAACTCCCCAGGGGAGCCTTTATGCAGCCCCACATGCAAGTGGACCCTCCGGGTTCACTCTTTCACCGCAAGCCTAAATATAGCCCTAGCACGCCTGGCAGTCGACTGAAAGTTTGAGCCACAGAAAATGTGTTACGAGCCCCATTCGCCAATCCAAAAGTGCCCCCAGAGGAAGGCTTTGGGTACAAGTGAACTCCCCAGGGGAGCCTTTACGCAGCCCCACATGCAACTGGACCCTTCGGGTTCACTCTTTCACAGCAACCTTGAATATACCTCTAGCCACCATGGCAGAAGACTGAAAACTCGGGCTCCAGAAAATGCATTTCAAGCCCCATTCGCCCATCCAAAAGTGCCCCCAAAGGAAGGCTTTGGGTACAACTGAACTCCCCAGGGGAGCCTTTATGCAGGCCCATACGCAACTGGACCCTCCGTGTTCGCTGTTTACAAGCAACCCTAAATATAACACTAGCCAGCATGGCAGAAAACTGAAAACTCGGGCCCCAGAAAATGCGTTAAAAGCCTAATTCGCCCATCCAAAAGTGCCCCCAGAGGAAGGCTTTGGGTACAAGTGAACTCCCCAGGGGAGCCTTTACGCAGCCCCACATGCAACTGGACCCTCCGTATTTGCTCTTTCACAGCAACCCTAAATATAGCCCTGGCCCGCCTGGCAGTCGACTGAAAACTCGGGCCCAGAAAATGCGTTAAAAGCCTAATTCGCTCATCCAAAAGTGCCCCCAGAGGAAGGCTTTGGGTACAAGTGAACTCCCCAGGGAGCCTTTACGCAGCCCCACATGCAACTGGACCCTCCTTGTTCACTGTTTACGAGCAACCCTAAATATACCCCTAGCCACCATGGCAAAAGACTGAAAACTCGGGCTCCAGAAAATGCATTTCAAGCCCCATTCACCCATCCAGAAGTGCCCCAAAGGAAGGCTTTGGGTACAACTGAACTCCCCAGGGGAGCCTTTATGCAGCCCCACATGCAACTGGACCCTCCGGGTTCACTCTTTCCCCGCAAGCCTAAATATAGCCCTCGGCGCAATGGGAGAAGACTGAAAAAGCGGGCCTCAGAAAACGCATTGCGATTCCACTTGGACCATCCAAAAGTGCCACCAAAGGAAGGCTTTGGGTACAACTGGACTCCCAGGGGAGCCTTAACGCAGCCCCACATGCAACTGGACCCTCCGTATTCGCTCTTTCACAGCAACCCTAAATATAGCCCTGGCCCGCCTGGCAGTCGACTGAAAACTCGGCCCCAGAAAATGCGTTAAAAGCCTAATTCGCCCATCCAAAAGTGCCCCAGAGGAAGGCTTTGGGTACAACTGAACTCCCCAGGGGAGCCTTTATGCAGCCCCACATGCAACTGGACCCTCCGGGTTCACTCTTTCACCGCAAGCCTAAATATACCCCTAGCACGCCTGGCAGTCGACTGAAAGCTCGGGCCACAGAAAATGTGTTACGAGCCCCATTCGCCCATCCAAAAGTGCCCCCAAAGGAATGCTTTGGGTACATCTGAACTCCCCAGGGGAGCCTTAACGCAGCCCCACATGCAACTGGACCCTCCGGGTTCACTCTTTCACAGCAACCCTAAATATAGCCCTGGCCCGCCTGGCAGTCGACTGAAAACTCGGGCCCCAGAAAAACTGTTAAAGCCTAATTCGCCCATCCAAAAATGCCCCCAGAGGAAGGCTTTGGGTACAACTGAACTCCCCAGGGGAGCCTTAACGCAGCCCCACATGCAACTGGACCCTCCGGGTTTGCTGTTTACAAGCAACCCTAAATATAACACTAGCCAGCATGGCATAAAACTGAAAACTCGGGCCCCAGAAAATGCGTTAAAAGCCTAATTCGCCCATCCAAAAGTGCCCCCAGAGGAAGGCTTTGGGTACAACTGAACTCCCCAGGGGAGCCTTAATGCAGCCCCACATGCAACTGGACCCTCCGTATTTGCTCTTTCACAGCAACCCTAAATATATCCCTGGCCCGCCTGGCAGTCGACTGAAAACTCGGGCCCCAGAAAATGCGTTAAAAGCCTAATTCGCCCATCCAAAAGTGCCCCCAGAGGAAGGCTTTGGGTACAACTGAACTCCCCAGGGAGCCTTTATGCAGCCCCACATGCAACTGGACCCTCCGTATTCGCTCTTTCACAGCAACCCTAAATATAGCCCTCGGTGCAATGGGAGAAGACTGAAAAAGCGGGCCTGAGATAACGCATTGCGATTCCCCTTGGACAATCCAAAAGTGCCCCCAAAGGAAGGCTTTGGGTACAACTGGACTCCCCAGGGGAGCCTTAACGCAGCCCCACATGCAACTGGACCCTCCGTATTCGCTCTTTCACAGCAACCCTAAATATAGCCCTGGCCCGCCTGGCAGTCGACTGAAAACTCGGGCCCCAGAAAAACTGTTAAAAGCCTAATTCGCCCATCCAAAAGTGCCCCCAGAGGAAGGCTTTGGGTACATCTGAACTCCCCAGGGGAGCCTTTACGCAGCCCCACATGCAACTGACCCTCCGTGTTCGCTCTTTACAGCAACACTAAATATAACCCTAGCCAGCATGCAGAAGACTGAAAACTCGGGCCACAGAAAAAGCGTTTCAAGCCCCTTTCGCCCATCCAGAAGTGCCCCCAGAAGAAGGCTTTGGGTACAACTGAACTCCCCGGGGGAGCTTTACGCAGCCTCACATGCAACTGGACCCTCCGTATTTGCTCTTTCACAGCAACCCTAAATATAGCCCTGGCCTGCCTGGCAGTCGACTGAAAACTCGGGCCCCAGAAAATGCGTTAAAAGCCTAATTCGCCCATCCAAAAGTGCCCCAGAGGAAGGCTTTGGGTACAAGTGAACTCCCCAGGGGAGCCTTTATGCAGCCCCACATGCAACTGGACCCTACTTGTTCACTGTTTACGAGCAACCCTGTTTACGAGCAACCCTAAATATACCCCTAGCCAGCATGGCAGAAGACTGAAAACTCGGGCTTCAGAAAATGCATTTCAAGCCCCATTCACCCATCCAGAAGTGCCCCCAAAGGAAGGCTTTGGGTACATCTGAACTCCCCAGGGGAGCCTTAACGCAGCCCCACATGCAACTGGACCCTCCGGGTTCACTCTTTCACAGCAACCCTAAATATACCTCTAGCCACCATGGCAGAAGACTGAAAACTCGGGCTCCAGAAAATGCATTTCAAGCCCCATTCACCCATCCAGAAGTGCCCCCAAAGGAAGGCTTTGGGTACAACTGAACTCCCCAGGGGAGCCTTTATGCAGCCCCACATGCAAGTGGACCCTCCGGGTTCACTCTTTCACCGCAAGCCTAAATATAGCCCTAGCACGCCTGGCAGTCGACTGAAAGTTTGAGCCACAGAAAATGTGTTACGAGCCCCATTCGCCAATCCAAAAGTGCCCCCAGAGGAAGGCTTTGGGTACAAGTGAACTCCCCAGGGGAGCCTTTACGCAGCCCCACATGCAACTGGACCCTCCGGGTTCACTCTTTCACAGCAACCCTAAATATACCTCTAGCCACCATGGCAGAAGACTGAAAACTCGGGCTCCAGAAAATGCATTTCAAGCCCCATTCGACCATCCAAAAGTGCCCCCAAAGGAAGGCTTTGGGTACAACTGAACTCCCCAGGGGAGCCTTTATGCAGGCCCATACGCAACTGGACCCTCCGTGTTCGCTGTTTACAAGCAACCCTAAATATAACACTAGCCAGCATGGCAGAAAACTGAAAACTCGGGCCCCAGAAAATGCGTTAAAAGCCTAATTCGCCCATCCAAAAGTGCCCCCAAAGGAAGGCTTTGGGTACAACTGAACTCCCCAGGGGAGCCTTTACGCAGCCCCACATGCAACTGGACCCTCCGTATTTGCTCTTTCACAGCAACCCTAAATATAGCCCTGGCCCGCCTGGCAGTCGACTGAAAACTCGGGCCCAGAAAATGCGTTAAAAGCCTAATTCACTCATCCAAAAGTGCCCCCAAAGGAAGGCTTTGGGTACAAGTGAACTCCCCAGGGGAGCCTTTACGCAGCCCCACATGCAACTGGACCCTCCTTGTTCACTGTTTACGAGCAACCCTAAATATACCCCTAGCCACCATGGCAAAAGACTGAAAACTCGGGCTCCAGAAAATGCATTTCAAGCCCCATTCACCCATCCAGAAGTGCCCCCAAAGGAAGGCTTTGGGTACAAGTGAACTCCCCAGGGGAGCCTTTATGCAGCCCCACATGCAACTGGACCCTCCGGGTTCACTCTTTCCCCGCAAGCCTAAATATAGCCCTCGGCGCAATGGGAGAAGACTGAAAAAGCGGGCCTCAGAAAACGCATTGCGATTCCCCTTGGACCATCCAGAAGTGCCCCCAAAGGAAGGCTTTGGGTACAACTGGACTCCCCAGAAGAGACTTAACGCAGACCCACATGCAACTGGACCCTCCGTATTCGCTCTTTCACAGCAACCCTAAATATAGCCCTGGCCCGCCTGGCAGTCGACTGAAAACTCGGCCCCCAGAAAAACTGTTAAAAGCCTAATTCTCCCGTCCAAAAGTGCCCCCAGAGGAAGGCTTTGGGTACAACTGAACTCCCCAGGGGAGCTTTAACGCAGCCCCACATGCGACTGGACCGTCCAGGTTCACTCTTTCACCGCAAGCCTAAATATACCCCTAGCACGCCTGGCAGTCGACTGAAAGCTCGGGCCACAGAAAATGTGTTACGAGCCCCATTCGCCCATCCCAAAGTGCCCCCAAAGGAATGCTTTGGGTACATCTGAACTCCCCAGGGGAGCCTTTATGCAGCCCCACATGCAACTGGACCCTCCGGGTTCACTCTTTCACAGCAACCCTAAATATAGCCCTGGCCCGCCTGGCAGTCGACTGAAAACTCGGGCCCCAGAAAAACTGTTAAAAGCCTAATTCGCCCATCCAAAAATGCCCCCAGAGGAAGGCTTTGGGTACAACTGAACTCCCCAGGGGAGCCTTAACGCAGCCCCACATGCAACTGGACCCTCCGGGTTCGCTGTTTACAAGCAACCCTAAATATAACACTAGCCAGCATGGCATAAAACTGAAAACTCGGGCCCCAGAAAATGCGTTAAAAGCCTAATTCGCCCATCCAAAAGTGCCCCCAGAGGAAGGCTTTGGGTACAACTGAACTCCCCAGGGGAGCCTTAACGCAGCCCCACATGCAACTGGATCCTCCGTATTTGCTCTTTCACAGCAACCCTAAATATAACCCTGGCCCGCCTGGCAGTCGACTGAAAACTCGGGCCCCAGAAAATGCGTTAAAAGCCTAATTCGCCCATCCAAAAGTGCCCCCAGAGGAAGGCTTTGGGTACAACTGAACTCCCCAGGGGAGCCTTTATGCAGCCCCACATGCAAATGGACCCTCCGTATTCGCTCTTTCACAGCAACCCTAAATATATCCCTCGGTGCAATGGGAGAAGACTGAAAAAGCGGGCCTGAGATAACGCATTGCGATTCCCCTTGGACAATCCAAAAGTGCTCCCAAAGGAAGGCTTTGGGTACAACTGGACTCCCCAGGGGAGCCTTAACGCAGCCCCACATGCAACTGGACCCTCCGTATTCGCTCTTTCACAGCAACCCTAAATATAGCCCTGGCCCGCCTGGCAGTCGACTGAAAACTCGGGCCCCAGAAAAACTGTTAAAAGCCTAATTCGCCCATCCAAAAGTGCCCCCAGAGGAAGGCTTTGGGTACATCTGAACTCCCCAGGGGAGCCTTTACGCAGCCCCACATGCAACTGGACCCTCCGTATTCACTCTTTCACAGCAACCCTAAATATAACCCTGGCCCGCATGGCAGACGACTGAAAAATCGGCCCCCAGAAAACGTGCTACAAGCCCCATTCGACCATCCAAAAGTGCCCCCAAAGGAAGGCTTTGGGTACAACTGAACTCCCCAGGGGAGCCTTTATGCAGGCCCATACGCAACTGGACCCCCGTGTTCGCTGTTTACAAGCAACCCTAAATACAACACTAGCCAGCATGGCAGAAAACTGAAAACTCGGGCCCCAGAAAATGCGTTAAAAGCCTAATTCGCCCATCCAAAAGTGCCCCCAGAGGAAGGCTTTGGGTACAACTGAACTCCCCAGGGGAGCCTTTATGCAGCCCCACATGCAACTGGACCCTCCAGGTTCACTCTTTCCCCGCAAGCCTAAATATAGCCCTCGGCGCAATGGGAGAAGACTGAAAAAGCGGGCCTCATATAACGCATTGCGATTCCCCTTGGACCATCCAAAAGTGCCCCCAAAGGAAGGCTTTGGGTACAACTGGACTCCCCAGGGGAGACTTTACGCAGCCCCACATGCAACTGGACCCTCCGTATTCGCTCTTTCACAGCAACCCTAAATATAGCCCTGGCCCGCCTGGCAGTCGACTGAAAGCTCGGGCCGCAGAAAAACTGTTTAAAGCCTAATTCGCCCATCCAAAAGTGCCCCCAGAGGAAGGCTTTGGGTACAACTGAACTCCCCAGGGGAGCCTTAACGCAGCCCCACATGCAACTGGACCCTCCGGGTTCACTCTTTCACCGCAAGCCTAAATATACCCCTAGCACGCCTGGCAGTCGACTGAAAGCTCGGGCCACAGAAAATGTGTTACGAGCCCCATTCGCCCATCCAAAAGTGCCCCCAAAGGAATGCTTTGGGTACATCTGAACTCCCCAGGGGAGCCTTAACGCAGCCCCACATGCAACTGGACCCTCCGGGTTCACTCTTTCACAGCAACCCTAAATATAGCCCTGGCCCGCCTGGCAGTCGAGTGAAAACTCGGGCCCCAGAAAAACTGTTAAAAGCCTAATTCGCCCATCAAAATTGCCCCCAGAGGAAGGCTTTAGGTACAACTGAACTCCCCAGGGGAGTCTTAACGCAGCCCCACATGCAACTGGACCCTCCGGGTTCGCTGTTTACAAGCAATCCTAAATATATCCCTGGCCCGCCTGGCAGTCGACTGAAAACTCGGGCCCCAGAAAATGCGTTAAAAGCCTAATTCGCCCATCCAAAAGTGCCCCCAGAGGAAGGCTTTGGGTACAACTGAACTCCCCAGGGGAGCCTTTATGCAGCCCCACATGCAACTGGACCCTCCGTATTCACTCTTTCACAGCAACCCTATATATAGCCCTCGGTGGAATGGGAGAAGACTGAAAAAGCGGGCCTGAGATAACGCATTGCGATTCCCCTTGGACAATCCAAAAGTGCCCCCAAAGGAAGGCTTTGGGTACAACTGGACTCCCCAGGGGAGCCTTAACGCAGCCCCACATGCAACTGGACCCTCCGTATTCGCTCTTTCACAGCAACCCTAAATATAGCCCTGGCCCGCCTGGCAGTCGACTGAAAACTCGGGCCGCAGAAAAACTGTTAAAAGCCTAATTCGCCCATCCAAAAGTGCCCCCAGAGGAAGGCTTTGGGTACATCTGAACTCCCCAGGGGAGCCTTTACGCAGCCCCACATGCAACTGGACCCTCCGTGTTCGCTCTTTACAGCAACACTAAATATAACCCTAGCCAGCATGGCAGAAGACTGAAAACTCGGGCCACAGAAAAAGCGTTTCAAGCCCCTTTCGCCCATCCAGAAGTGACCCCAAAGGAAGGCTTTGGGTACTAGTGAACTCCCCAGGGGAGCCTTAACGCAGCCCCACATGCAACTGGACCCTCCGTATTCGCTCTTTCACAGCAACCCTAAATATAACCCTGGCCCGCATGGCAGACGACTGAAAAATCGGGCTCCAGAAAACGTGCTACAAGCCCCATTCGCCCATCCAAAAGTGCCCCCAAAGGAAGGCTTTGGGTACAACTGGACTCCCCAGGGGAGCCTTTATGCAGGCCCATACGCAACTGGACCCCCGTGTTCGCTGTTTACAAGCAACCCTAAATACAACACTAGCCAGCATGGCAGAAAACTGAAAACTCGGGCCCCAGAAAATGCGTTAAAAGCCTAATTCGCCCATCCAAAAGTGCCCCCAGAAGAAGGCTTTGGGTACAACTGAACTCCCCGGGGGAGCTTTACGCAGCCTCACATGCAACTGGACCCTCCGTATTTGCTCTTTCACAGCAACCCTAAATATAGCCCTGGCCTGCCTGGCAGTCGACTGAAAACTCGGGCCCCAGAAAATGCGTTAAAAGCCTAATTCGCCCATCCAAAAGTGCCCCCAGAGGAAGGCTTTGGGTACAAGTGAACTCCCCAGGGGAGCCTTTATGCAGCCCCACATGCAACTGGACCCTACTTGTTCACTGTTTACGAGCAACCCTAAATATACCCCTAGCCAGCATGGCAGAAGACTGAAAACTCGGGCTTCAGAAAATGCATTTCAAGCCCCATTCACCCATCCAGAAGTGCCCCCAAAGGAAGGCTTTGGGTACATCTGAACTCCCCAGGGGAGCCTTAACGCAGCCCCACATGCAACTGGACCCTCCGGGTTCACTCTTTCACAGCAACCCTAAATATACCTCTAGCCACCATGGCAGAAGACTGAAAACTCGGGCTCCAGAAAATGCATTTCAAGCCCCATTCACCCATCCAGAAGTGCCCCCAAAGGAAGGCTTTGGGTACAACTGAACTCCCCAGGGGAGCCTTTATGCAGCCCCACATGCAAGTGGACCCTCCGGGTTCACTCTTTCACCGCAAGCCTAAATATAGCCCTAGCACGCCTGGCAGTCGACTGAAAGTTTGAGCCACAGAAAATGTGTTACGAGCCCCATTCGCCAATCCAAAAGTGCCCCCAGAGGAAGGCTTTGGGTACAAGTGAACTCCCCAGGGGAGCCTTTACGCAGCCCCACATGCAACTGGACCCTCCGGGTTCACTCTTTCACAGCAACCCTAAATATACCTCTAGCCACCATGGCAGAAGACTGAAAACTCGGGCTCCAGAAAATGCATTTCAAGCCCCATTCGACCATCCAAAAGTGCCCCCAAAGGAAGGCTTTGGGTACAACTGAACTCCCCAGGGGAGCCTTTATGCAGGCCCATACGCAACTGGACCCTCCGTGTTCGCTGTTTACAAGCAACCCTAAATATAACACTAGCCAGCATGGCAGAAAACTGAAAACTCGGGCCCCAGAAAATGCGTTAAAAGCCTAATTCGCCCATCCAAAAGTGCCCCCAAAGGAAGGCTTTGGGTACAACTGAACTCCCCAGGGGAGCCTTTACGCAGCCCCACATGCAACTGGACCCTCCTTGTTCACTGTTTACGAGCAACCCTAAATATACCCCTAGCCACCATGGCAAAAGACTGAAAACTCGGGCTCCAGAAAATGCATTTCAAGCCCCATTCACCCATCCAGAAGTGCCCCCAAAGGAAGGCTTTGGGTACAAGTGAACTCCCCAGGGGAGCCTTTATGCAGCCCCACATGCAACTGGACCCTCCGGGTTCACTCTTTCCCCGCAAGCCTAAATATAGCCCTCGGCGCAATGGGAGAAGACTGAAAAAGCGGGCCTCAGAAAACGCATTGCGATTCCCCTTGGACCATCCAGAAGTGCCCCCAAAGGAAGGCTTTGGGTACAACTGGACTCCCCAGAAGAGACTTAACGCAGACCCACATGCAACTGGACCCTCCGTATTCGCTCTTTCACAGCAACCCTAAATATAGCCCTGGCCCGCCTGGCAGTCGACTGAAAACTCGGCCCCCAGAAAAACTGTTAAAAGCCTAATTCTCCCGTCCAAAAGTGCCCCCAGAGGAAGGCTTTGGGTACAACTGAACTCCCCAGGGGAGCTTTAACGCAGCCCCACATGCGACTGGACCGTCCAGGTTCACTCTTTCACCGCAAGCCTAAATATACCCCTAGCACGCCTGGCAGTCGACTGAAAGCTCGGGCCACAGAAAATGTGTTACGAGCCCCATTCGCCCATCCCAAAGTGCCCCCAAAGGAATGCTTTGGGTACATCTGAACTCCCCAGGGGAGCCTTTATGCAGCCCCACATGCAACTGGACCCTCCGGGTTCACTCTTTCACAGCAACCCTAAATATAGCCCTGGCCCGCCTGGCAGTCGACTGAAAACTCGGGCCCCAGAAAAACTGTTAAAAGCCTAATTCGCCCATCCAAAAATGCCCCCAGAGGAAGGCTTTGGGTACAACTGAACTCCCCAGGGGAGCCTTAACGCAGCCCCACATGCAACTGGACCCTCCGGGTTCGCTGTTTACAAGCAACCCTAAATATAACACTAGCCAGCATGGCATAAAACTGAAAACTCGGGCCCCAGAAAATGCGTTAAAAGCCTAATTCGCCCATCCAAAAGTGCCCCCAGAGGAAGGCTTTGGGTACAACTGAACTCCCCAGGGGAGCCTTAACGCAGCCCCACATGCAACTGGATCCTCCGTATTTGCTCTTTCACAGCAACCCTAAATATAACCCTGGCCCGCCTGGCAGTCGACTGAAAACTCGGGCCCCAGAAAATGCGTTAAAAGCCTAATTCGCCCATCCAAAAGTGCCCCCAGAGGAAGGCTTTGGGTACAACTGAACTCCCCAGGGGAGCCTTTATGCAGCCCCACATGCAAATGGACCCTCCGTATTCGCTCTTTCACAGCAACCCTAAATATATCCCTCGGTGCAATGGGAGAAGACTGAAAAAGCGGGCCTGAGATAACGCATTGCGATTCCCCTTGGACAATCCAAAAGTGCTCCCAAAGGAAGGCTTTGGGTACAACTGGACTCCCCAGGGGAGCCTTAACGCAGCCCCACATGCAACTGGACCCTCCGTATTCGCTCTTTCACAGCAACCCTAAATATAGCCCTGGCCCGCCTGGCAGTCGACTGAAAACTCGGGCCCCAGAAAAACTGTTAAAAGCCTAATTCGCCCATCCAAAAGTGCCCCCAGAGGAAGGCTTTGGGTACATCTGAACTCCCCAGGGGAGCCTTTACGCAGCCCCACATGCAACTGGACCCTCCGTATTCACTCTTTCACAGCAACCCTAAATATAACCCTGGCCCGCATGGCAGACGACTGAAAAATCGGCCCCCAGAAAACGTGCTACAAGCCCCATTCGACCATCCAAAAGTGCCCCCAAAGGAAGGCTTTGGGTACATCTGAACTCCCCAGGGGAGCCTTTATGCAGGCCCATACGCAACTGGACCCCCGTGTTCGCTGTTTACAAGCAACCCTAAATACAACACTAGCCAGCATGGCAGAAAACTGAAAACTCGGGCCCCAGAAAATGCGTTAAAAGCCTAATTCGCCCATCCAAAAGTGCCCCCAGAGGAAGGCTTTGGGTACAACTGAACTCCCCAGGGGAGCCTTTATGCAGCCCCACATGCAACTGGACCCTCCAGGTTCACTCTTTCCCCGCAAGCCTAAATATAGCCCTCGGCGCAATGGGAGAAGACTGAAAAAGCGGGCCTCATATAACGCATTGCGATTCCCCTTGGACCATCCAAAAGTGCCCCCAAAGGAAGGCTTTGGGTACAACTGGACTCCCCAGGGGAGACTTTACGCAGCCCCACATGCAACTGGACCCTCCGTATTCGCTCTTTCACAGCAACCCTAAATATAGCCCTGGCCCGCCTGGCAGTCGACTGAAAGCTCGGGCCGCAGAAAAACTGTTTAAAGCCTAATTCGCCCATCCAAAAGTGCCCCCAGAGGAAGGCTTTGGGTACAACTGAACTCCCCAGGGGAGCCTTAACGCAGCCCCACATGCAACTGGACCCTCCGGGTTCACTCTTTCACCGCAAGCCTAAATATACCCCTAGCACGCCTGGCAGTCGACTGAAAGCTCGGGCCACAGAAAATGTGTTACGAGCCCCATTCGCCCATCCAAAAGTGCCCCCAAAGGAATGCTTTGGGTACATCTGAACTCCCCAGGGGAGCCTTAACGCAGCCCCACATGCAACTGGACCCTCCGGGTTCACTCTTTCACAGCAACCCTAAATATAGCCCTGGCCCGCCTGGCAGTCGAGTGAAAACTCGGGCCCCAGAAAAACTGTTAAAAGCCTAATTCGCCCATCAAAATTGCCCCCAGAGGAAGGCTTTAGGTACAACTGAACTCCCCAGGGGAGTCTTAACGCAGCCCCACATGCAACTGGACCCTCCGGGTTCGCTGTTTACAAGCAACCCTAAATATATCCCTGGCCCGCCTGGCAGTCGACTGAAAACTCGGGCCCCAGAAAATGCGTTAAAAGCCTAATTCGCCCATCCAAAAGTGCCCCCAGAGGAAGGCTTTGGGTACAACTGAACTCCCCAGGGGAGCCTTTATGCAGCCCCACATGCAACTGGACCCTCCGTATTCACTCTTTCACAGCAACCCTATATATAGCCCTCGGTGGAATGGGAGAAGACTGAAAAAGCGGGCCTGAGATAACGCATTGCGATTCCCCTTGGACAATCCAAAAGTGCCCCCAAAGGAAGGCTTTGGGTACAACTGGACTCCCCAGGGGAGCCTTAACGCAGCCCCACATGCAACTGGACCCTCCGTATTCGCTCTTTCACAGCAACCCTAAATATAGCCCTGGCCCGCCTGGCAGTCGACTGAAAACTCGGGCCGCAGAAAAACTGTTAAAAGCCTAATTCGCCCATCCAAAAGTGCCCCCAGAGGAAGGCTTTGGGTACATCTGAACTCCCCAGGGGAGCCTTTACGCAGCCCCACATGCAACTGGACCCTCCGTGTTCGCTCTTTACAGCAACACTAAATATAACCCTAGCCAGCATGGCAGAAGACTGAAAACTCGGGCCACAGAAAAAGCGTTTCAAGCCCCTTTCGCCCATCCAGAAGTGACCCCAAAGGAAGGCTTTGGGTACTAGTGAACTCCCCAGGGGAGCCTTAACGCAGCCCCACATGCAACTGGACCCTCCGTATTCGCTCTTTCACAGCAACCCTAAATATAACCCTGGCCCGCATGGCAGACGACTGAAAAATCGGCCCCCAGAAAACGTGCTACAAGCCCCATTCGACCATCCAAAAGTGCCCCCAAAGGAAGGCTTTGCGTACAACTGAACTCCCCAGGGGAGCCTTTATGCAGGCCCATACGCAACTGGACCCCCGTGTTCGCTGTTTACAAGCAACCCTAAATACAACACTAGCCAGCATGGCAGAAAACTGAAAACTCGGGCCCCAGAAAATGCGTTAAAAGCCTAATTCGCCCATCCAAAAGTGCCCCCAGAAGAAGGCTTTGGGTACAACTGAACTCCCCGGGGGAGCTTTACGCAGCCTCACATGCAACTGGACCCTCCGTATTTGCTCTTTCACAGCAACCCTAAATATAGCCCTGGCCTGCCTGGCAGTCGACTGAAAACTCGGGCCCCAGAAAATGCGTTAAAAGCCTAATTCGCCCATCCAAAAGTGCCCCCAGAGGAAGGCTTTGGGTACAAGTGAACTCCCCAGGGGAGCCTTTACGCAGCCCCACATGCAACTGGACCCTCCGTATTCACTCTTTCACAGCAACCCTAAATATACCCCTAGCCACCATGGCAAAAGACTGAAAACTCGGGCTCCAGAAAATGCATTTCAAGCCCCATTCACCCATCCAGAAGTGCCCCCAAAGGAAGGCTTTGGGTACAACTGAACTCCCCAGGGGAGCCTTTATGCAGCCCCACATGCAACTGGACCCTCCAGGTTCACTCTTTCACAGCAACCCTAAATATAGCCCTCGGCGCAATAGGAGAAGACTGAAAAAGCGGGCCTCAGATAACGCATTGCGATTCCCCTTGGACCATCCAAAAGTGCCCCCAAAGGAAGGCTTTGGGTACAACTGGACTCCACAGGGGAGACTTTACGCAGCCCCACATGCAACTGGACCCTCCGTATTCGCTCTTTCACAGCAACCCTAAATATAGCCCTGGCCCGCCTGGCAGTCGACTGAAAGCTCGGGCCGCAGAAAATGTGTTACGAGCCCCATTCGCCCATCCAAAAGTGCCCCCAAAGGAATGCTTTGGGTACATCTGAACTCCCCAGGGGAGCCTTAACGCAGCCCCACATGCAACTGGACCCTCCGGGTTCACTCTTTCACAGCAACCCTAAATATAGCCCTGGCCCGCCTGGCAGTCGACTGAAAACTCGGGCCCCAGAAAATGCGTTAAAAGCCTAATTCGCCCATCCAAAAATGCCCCCAGAGGAAGGCTTTGGGTACAACTGAACTCCCCAGGGGAGCCTTAACGCAGCCCCACATGCAACTGGACCCTCCGTATTCGCTCTTTCACAGCAACCCTAAATATAGCCCTGGCCCGCCTGGCAGTCGACTGAAAACTCGGGCCCCAGAAAAACTGTTAAAAGCCTAATTCGCCCATCCAAAAGTGCCCCCAGAGGAAGGCTTTGGGTACAAGTGAACTCCCCAGGGGAGCCTTTATGCAGCCCCACATGCAACTGGACCCTCCGGGTTCACTCTTTCACCGCAACCCTAAATATAGCCCTAGCACGCCTGGCAGTCGACTGAAAGCTCGGGCCACAGAAAATGTGTTACGAGCCCCATTCGCCCATCCAAAAATGCCCCCAAAGGAATGCTTTGGGTACATCTGAACTCCCCAGGGGAGCCTTAACGCAGCCCCACATGCAACTGGACCCTCCGGGTTCGCTGTTTACAAGCAACCCTAAATACAACACTAGCCAGCATGGAAGAAAACTGAAACCCCGTCCCCAGAAAATGCGTTAAAAGCCTAATTCGCCCATCCAAAAGTGCCGCCAGAAGAAGGCTTCGGGTACAAGTGAACTCCCCAGGGGAGCCTTTATGCAGCCCCACATGCAACTGGACCCTCCGGGTTCACTCTTTCACCGCAACCCTAAATATAGCCCTGGCCCGCCTGGCAGTCGACTGAAAGCTCGGGCCGCAGAAAATGTGTTACGAGCCCCATTCGCCCATCCAAAAGTGCCCCCAAAGGAATGCTTTGGGTACAACTGAACTCCCCAGGGGAGCCTTAACGCAGCCCCACATGCAACTGGACCCTCCGGGTTCGCTGTTTACAAGCAACCCTAAATACAACACTAGCCAGCATGGAAGAAAACTGAAAACTCGGGCCCCAGAAAATGCGTTAAAAGCCTAATTCGCCCATCCAAAAGTGCCGCCAGAAGAAGGCTTCGGGTACAACTGAACTCCCCAGGGGAGCCTTTACGCAGCCCCACATGCAACTGGACCCTCCGTATTTGCTCTTTCACAGCAACCCTAAATATAGCCCTGGCCCGCCTGGCAGTCGACTGAAAACTCGGGCCCCAGAAAATGCGTTAAAAGCCTAATTCGCCCATCCAAAAGTGCCCCCAGAGGAAGGCTTTGGGTACAACTGAACTCCCCAGGGGAGCCTTTACGCAGCCCCACATGCAACTGGACCCTCCGTATTCACTCTTTCACAGAAACCCTAAATATAGCCCTCGGCGCAATGGGAGAAGACTGAAAAAGCGGACCTGAGATAACGCATTGCGATTCCCCTTGGACCATCCAAAAGTGCCCCCAAAGGAAGGCTTTGGGTACAACTGGACTCCCCAGGGGAGCCTTAACGCAGCCCCACATGCAACTGGACCCTCCGTATTCGCTCTTTCACAGCAACCCTAAATATAGCCCTGGCCCGCCTGTCAGTCGACTGAAAACTCGGGCCCCAGAAAAACTGTTAAAAGCCTAATTCGCCCATCCAAAAGTGCCCCCAGAGGAAGGCTTTGGGTACAAGTGAACTCCCCAGGGGAGCCTTTATGCAGCCCCACATGCAACTGGACCCTCTGGGTTCACTCTTTCACCGCAAGCCTAAATATAGCCCTAGCACGCCTGGCAGTCGACTGAAAGCTCGGGCCACAGAAAATGTGTTACGAGCCCCATTCGCCCATCTAAAAGTGCCCCCAAAGGAATGCTTTGGGTACAACTGAACTCCCCAGGGGAGCCTTAACGCAGCCCCACATGCAACTGGACCCTCCGGGTTCACTCTTTCACAGCAACCCTAAATATAGCCCTGGCCCACCTGGCAGTCGACTGAAAACTCGGGCCCCAGAAAATGCGTTAAAACCTAATTCGCCCATCCAAAAATGGCCCCAGAGGAAGGCTTTGGGTACAACTGAACTCCCCAGGGGAGCCTTAACGCAGCCCCACATGCAACTGGACCCTCCGGGTTCGCTGTTTACAAGCAACCCTAAATATAACACTAGCCAGCATGGCAGAAAACTGAAAACTCGGGCCCCAGAAAATGCATTAAAAGCCTAATTCGCACATCCAAAAGTGCCCCCAGAGGAAGGCTTTGGGTACAACTGAACTCCCCAGGGGAGCCTTTACGCAGCCCCACATGCAACTGGACCCTCCGTATTTGCTCTTTCACAGCAACCCTAAATATAGCCCTGGCCCGCCTGGCAGTCGACTGAAAACTCGGGCCCCAGAAAATGCGTTAAAAGCCTAATTCGCCCATCCAAAAGTGCCCCCAGAGGAAGGCTTTGGGTACAAGTGAACTCCCCAGGGGAGCCTTTACGCAGACCCACATGCAACTGGACCCTCCTTGTTCACTGTTTACGAGCAACCCTAAATATACCCCTAGCCACCATGGCAGAAGACTGAAAACTCGGGCTCCAGAAAATGCGTTTCAAGCCCCATTCACCCATCCAGAAGTGCCCCCAAAGGAAGGCTTTGGGTACAACTGAACTCCCCAGGGGAGCCTTTATGCAGCCCCACATGCAACTGGACCCTCCGGGTTCACTCTTTCACAGCAACCCTAAATATAGCCCTCGGTGCAATGGGAGAAGACTGAAAAAGCGGGCCTGAGATAACGCATTGCGATTCCCCTTGGACCATCCAAAAGTGCCCCCAAAGGAAGGCTTTGGGTACAACTGGACTCCCCAGGGGAGCCTTAACGCAGCCCCACATGCAACTGGACCCTCCGTATTCGCTCTTTCACAGCAACCCTAAATATAGCCCTGGCCCGCCTGGCAGTCGACTGAAAACTCGGGCCCTAGAAAAACTGTTAAAAGCCTAATTCGCCCATCCAAAAGTGCCCCCAGAGGAAGGCTTTGGGTACAAGTGAACTCCCCAGGGGAGCCTTTATGCAGCCCCACATGCAACTGGACCCTCCGGGTTCGCTGTTTACAAGCAACCCTAAATATAACACTAGCCAGCATGGCATAAAACTGAAAACTCGGGCCCCAGAAAATGCGTTAAAAGCCTAATTCGCCCATCCAAAAGTGCCCCCAGAGGAAGGCTTTGGGTACAACTGAACTCCCCAGGGGAGCCTTTATGCAGCCCCACATGCAACTGGACCCTCCGGGTTCACTCTTTCACCGCAAGCCTAAATATAACCTTAGCACGCCTGGCAGTCGAATGAAAGCTCGGGCCACAGAAAATGTGTTACGAGCCCCATTCGCCCATCCAAAAGTGCCCCCAAAGGAAGGCTTTGGGTACATCTGAACTCCCCAGGGGAGCCTTAACGCAGCCCCACATGCAACTGGACCCTCCGTGTTCGCTCTTTACAGCAACACTAAATATAACCCTAGCCAGCATGGCAGAAGACTGAAAACTCGGGCCACAGAAAAAGCGTTTCAAGCCCCTTTCGCCCATCCAGAAGTGCCCCCAATGATGGCTTTGGGTACAACTGAACTCCCCAGGGGAGCCTTAACGCAGCCCCACATGCAACTGGACCATCCGTATTCACTCTTTCACAGCAATCCTAAATACAACCCTGGCCCGCATGGCAGACGACTGAAAAATCGGCCCCCAGAAAACGTGCTACAAGCCCCATTCGACCATCCAAAAGTGCCCCCAAAGGAAGGCTTTGGGTACAACTGAACTCCCCAGGGGAGCCTTTATGCAGGCCCATACGCAACTGGACCCCCGTGTTCTCTGTTTACAAGCAACCCTAAATACAACACTAGCCAGCATGGAAGAAAACTGAAAACTCGGGCCCCAGAAAATGCGTTAAAAGCCTAATTCGCCCATCCAAAAGTGCCGCCAGAAGAAGGCTTCGGGTACAACTGAACTCCCCAGGGGAGCCTTTACGCAGCCCCACATGCAACTGGACCCTCCGTATTTGCTCTTTCACAGCAACCCTAAATATAGCCCTGGCCCGCCTGGCAGTCGACTGAAAAGTCGGGCCCCAGAAAATGCGTTAAAAGCCTAATTCGCCCATCCAAAAGTGCCCCCAGAGGAAGGCTTTGGGTACAACTGAACTCCCCAGGGGAGCCTTTATGCAGCCCCACATGCAACTGGACCCTCCGTATTCACTCTTTCACAGAAACCCTAAATATAGCCCTCGGCGCAATGGGAGAAGACTGAAAAAGCGGGCCTGAGATAACGCATTGCGATTCCCCTTGGACCATCCAAAAGTGCCCCCAAAGGAAGGCTTTGGGTACAACTGGACTCCCCAGGGGAGCCTTAACGCAGCCCCACATGCAACTGGACCCTCCGTATTCGCTCTTTCACAGCAACCCTAAATATAGCCCTGGCCCGCCTGGCAGTCGACTGAAAACTCGGGCCCTAGAAAAACTGTTAAAAGCCTAATTCGCCCATCCAAAAGTGCCCCCAGAGGAAGGCTTTGGGTACAAGTGAACTCCCCAGGGGAGCCTTTATGCAGCCCCACATGCAACTGGACCCTCCGGGTTCGCTGTTTACAAGCAACCCTAAATATAACACTAGCCAGCATGGCATAAAACTGAAAACTCGGGCCCCAGAAAATGCGTTAAAAGCCTAATTCGCCCATCCAAAAGTGCCCCCAGAGGAAGGCTTTGGGTACAACTGAACTCCCCAGGGGAGCCTTTATGCAGCCCCACATGCAACTGGACCCTCCGGGTTCACTCTTTCACCGCAAGCCTAAATATAACCTTAGCACGCCTGGCAGTCGAATGAAAGCTCGGGCCACAGAAAATGTGTTACGAGCCCCATTCGCCCATCCAAAAGTGCCCCCAAAGGAAGGCTTTGGGTACATCTGAACTCCCCAGGGGAGCCTTTACGCAGCCCCACATGCAACTGGACCCTCCGTGTTCGCTCTTTACAGCAACACAAAATATAACCCTAGCCAGCATGGCAGAAGACTGAAAACTCGGGCCACAGAAAAAGCGTTTCAAGCCCCTTTCGCCCATCCAGAAGTGCCCCCAAAGGAAGGCTTTGGGTACAACTGAACTCCCCAGGGGAGCCTTTACGCAGCCCCACATGCAATTGGACCATCCGTATTCACTCTTTCACAGCAACCCTAAATACAACCCTGGCCCGCATGGCAGACGACTGAAAAATCGGCCCCCAGAAAACGTGCTACAAGCCCCATTCGACCATCCAAAAGTGCCCCCAAAGGAAGGCTTTGGGTACAACTGAACTCCCCAGGGGAGCCTTTATGCAGGCCCATACGCAACTGGACCCCCGTGTTCTCTGTTTACAAGCAACCCTAAATACAACACTAGCCAGCATGGAAGAAAACTGAAAACTCGGGCCCCAGAAAATGCGTTAAAAGCCTAATTCGCCCATCCAAAAGTGCCGCCAGAAGAAGGCTTCGGGTACAACTGAACTCCCCAGGGGAGCCTTTACGCAGCCCCACATGCAACTGGACCCTCCGTATTCGCTCTTTCACAGCAACCCTAAATATAGCCCTGGCCCGCCTGGCAGTCGACTGAAAAGTCGGGCCCCAGAAAATGCGTTAAAAGCCTAATTCGCCCATCCAAAAGTGCCCCCAGAGGAAGGCTTTGGGTACAACTGAACTCCCCAGGGGAGCCTTTATGCAGCCCCACATGCAACTGGACCCTCCGTATTCACTCTTTCACAGAAACCCTAAATATAGCCCTCGGCGCAATGGGAGAAGACTGAAAAAGCGGGCCTGAGATAACGCATTGCGATTCCCCTTGGACCATCCAAAAGTGCCCCCAAAGGAAGGCTTTGGGTACAGCTGGACTCCCCAGGGGAGCCTTAACGCAGCCCCACATGCAACTGGACCCTCCGGGTTCACTCTTTCACCGCAAGCCTAAATATAGCCCTAGCACGCCTGGCAGTCGACTGAAAGTTTGAGGCACAGAAAATGTGTTACGAGCCCCATTCGCCCATCCAAAAATGCCCCCAAATGAAGGCTTTGGGTACATCTGAACTCCCCAGGGGAGACTTTACGCAGCCCCACATGCAACTGGACCCTCCGTGTTCGCTCTTTACAGCAACCCTAAATATAACCCTAGCCAGCATGGCAGAAGACTGAAAACTCGGGCCACAGAAAAAGCGTTTCAAGCCCCTTTCGCCCATCCAGAAGTGCCCCCAAAGGAAGGCTTTGGGTACAAGTGAACTCCCCAGGGGAGCCTTTATGCAGCCCCACATGCAACTGGACCCTCCTTGTTCACTGTTTACGAGCAACCCTAAATATAACCCTGGCCCGCATGGCAGACGACTGAAAAATCGGGCCCCAGAAAACGTGCTACAAGCCCCATTCGACCATCCCAAAGTGCCACCAAAGGAAGGCTTTGGGTACAACTGAACTCCCCAGGGGAGCCTTTATGCAGTCCCACATGCAACTGGACCCTCCGGGTTCACTCTTTCACCGCAAGCCTAAATATAGCCCTCGGCGCAATGGGAGAAGACTGAAAAAGCGGGCCCCAGAAAACGCATTGCGATTCCCCTTGGACCATCCAAAAGTGCCCCCAAAGGAAGGCTTTGGGTACATCTGAACTCCCCAGGGGAGACTTTACGCAGCCCCACATGCAACTGGACCCTCCTTGTTCACTGTTTACGAGCAACCCTAAATATACCCCTAGCCACCATGGCAGAAGACTGAAAACTCGGGCTCCAGAAAATGCGTTTCAAGCCCCATTCACCCATCCAGAAGTGCCCCCAAAGGAAGGCTTTGGGTACAAGTGAACTCCCCAGGGGAGCCTTTATGCAGCCCCACATGCAACTGGACCATCCGTATTCACTCTTTCACAGCAATCCTAAATACAACCCTGGCCCGCATGGCAGACGACTGAAAAATCGGCCCCCAGAAAACGTGCTACAAGCCCCATTCGACCATCCAAAAGTGCCCCCAAAGGAAGGCTTTGGGTACAACTGAACTCCCCAGGGGAGCCTTTATGCAGGCCCATACGCAACTGGACCCCCGTGTTCTCTGTTTACAAGCAACCCTAAATACAACACTAGCCAGCATGGAAGAAAACTGAAAACTCGGGCCCCAGAAAATGCGTTAAAAGCCTAATTCGCCCATCCAAAAGTGCCGCCAGAAGAAGGCTTCGGGTACAACTGAACTCCCCAGGGGAGCCTTTACGCAGCCCCACATGCAACTGGACCCTCCGTATTTGCTCTTTCACAGCAACCCTAAATATAGCCCTGGCCCGCCTGGCAGTCGACTGAAAAGTCGGGCCCCAGAAAATGCGTTAAAAGCCTAATTCGCCCATCCAAAAGTGCCCCCAGAGGAAGGCTTTGGGTACAACTGAACTCCCCAGGGGAGCCTTTATGCAGCCCCACATGCAACTGGACCCTCCGTATTCACTCTTTCACAGAAACCCTAAATATAGCCCTCGGCGCAATGGGAGAAGACTGAAAAAGCGGGCCTGAGATAACGCATTGCGATTCCCCTTGGACCATCCAAAAGTGCCCCCAAAGGAAGGCTTTGGGTACAACTGGACTCCCCAGGGGAGCCTTAACGCAGCCCCACATGCAACTGGACCCTCCGTATTCGCTCTTTCACAGCAACCCTAAATATAGCCCTGGCCCGCCTGGCAGTCGACTGAAAACTCGGGCCCTAGAAAAACTGTTAAAAGCCTAATTCGCCCATCCAAAAGTGCCCCCAGAGGAAGGCTTTGGGTACAAGTGAACTCCCCAGGGGAGCCTTTATGCAGCCCCACATGCAACTGGACCCTCCGGGTTCGCTGTTTACAAGCAACCCTAAATATAACACTAGCCAGCATGGCATAAAACTGAAAACTCGGGCCCCAGAAAATGCGTTAAAAGCCTAATTCGCCCATCCAAAAGTGCCCCCAGAGGAAGGCTTTGGGTACAACTGAACTCCCCAGGGGAGCCTTTATGCAGCCCCACATGCAACTGGACCCTCCGGGTTCACTCTTTCACCGCAAGCCTAAATATAACCTTAGCACGCCTGGCAGTCGAATGAAAGCTCGGGCCACAGAAAATGTGTTACGAGCCCCATTCGCCCATCCAAAAGTGCCCCCAAAGGAAGGCTTTGGGTACATCTGAACTCCCCAGGGGAGCCTTTACGCAGCCCCACATGCAACTGGACCCTCCGTGTTCGCTCTTTACAGCAACACTAAATATAACCCTAGCCAGCATGGCAGAAGACTGAAAACTCGGGCCACAGAAAAAGCGTTTCAAGCCCCTTTCGCCCATCCAGAAGTGCCCCCAAAGGAAGGCTTTGGGTACAACTGAACTCCCCAGGGGAGCCTTTACGCAGCCCCACATGCAATTGGACCATCCGTATTCACTCTTTCACAGCAACCCTAAATACAACCCTGGCCCGCATGGCAGACGACTGAAAAATCGGCCCCCAGAAAACGTGCTACAAGCCCCATTCGACCATCCAAAAGTGCCCCCAAAGGAAGGCTTTGGGTACAACTGAACTCCCCAGGGGAGCCTTTATGCAGGCCCATACGCAACTGGACCCCCGTGTTCTCTGTTTACAAGCAACCCTAAATACAACACTAGCCAGCATGGAAGAAAACTGAAAACTCGGGCCCCAGAAAATGCGTTAAAAGCCTAATTCGCCCATCCAAAAGTGCCGCCAGAAGAAGGCTTCGGGTACAACTGAACTCCCCAGGGGAGCCTTTACGCAGCCCCACATGCAACTGGACCCTCCGTATTCGCTCTTTCACAGCAACCCTAAATATAGCCCTGGCCCGCCTGGCAGTCGACTGAAAAGTCGGGCCCCAGAAAATGCGTTAAAAGCCTAATTCGCCCATCCAAAAGTGCCCCCAGAGGAAGGCTTTGGGTACAACTGAACTCCCCAGGGGAGCCTTTATGCAGCCCCACATGCAACTGGACCCTCCGTATTCACTCTTTCACAGAAACCCTAAATATAGCCCTCGGCGCAATGGGAGAAGACTGAAAAAGCGGGCCTGAGATAACGCATTGCGATTCCCCTTGGACCATCCAAAAGTGCCCCCAAAGGAAGGCTTTGGGTACAGCTGGACTCCCCAGGGGAGCCTTAACGCAGCCCCACATGCAACTGGACCCTCCGGGTTCACTCTTTCACCGCAAGCCTAAATATAGCCCTAGCACGCCTGGCAGTCGACTGAAAGTTTGAGGCACAGAAAATGTGTTACGAGCCCCATTCGCCCATCCAAAAATGCCCCCAAATGAAGGCTTTGGGTACATCTGAACTCCCCAGGGGAGACTTTACGCAGCCCCACATGCAACTGGACCCTCCGTGTTCGCTCTTTACAGCAACCCTAAATATAACCCTAGCCAGCATGGCAGAAGACTGAAAACTCGGGCCACAGAAAAAGCGTTTCAAGCCCCTTTCGCCCATCCAGAAGTGCCCCCAAAGGAAGGCTTTGGGTACAAGTGAACTCCCCAGGGGAGCCTTTATGCAGCCCCACATGCAACTGGACCCTCCTTGTTCACTGTTTACGAGCAACCCTAAATATAACCCTGGCCCGCATGGCAGACGACTGAAAAATCGGGCCCCAGAAAACGTGCTACAAGCCCCATTCGACCATCCCAAAGTGCCACCAAAGGAAGGCTTTGGGTACAACTGAACTCCCCAGGGGAGCCTTTATGCAGTCCCACATGCAACTGGACCCTCCGGGTTCACTCTTTCACCGCAAGCCTAAATATAGCCCTCGGCGCAATGGGAGAAGACTGAAAAAGCGGGCCCCAGAAAACGCATTGCGATTCCCCTTGGACCATCCAAAAGTGCCCCCAAAGGAAGGCTTTGGGTACATCTGAACTCCCCAGGGGAGACTTTACGCAGCCCCACATGCAACTGGACCCTCCTTGTTCACTGTTTACGAGCAACCCTAAATATACCCCTAGCCACCATGGCAGAAGACTGAAAACTCGGGCTCCAGAAAATGCGTTTCAAGCCCCATTCACCCATCCAGAAGTGCCCCCAAAGGAAGGCTTTGGGTACAACTGAACTCCCCAGGGGAGCCTTAACGCAGCCCCACATGCAACTGGACCCTCCGGGTTTACTCTTTCACCGCAAGCCTAAATATAGCCCTCGGCGCAATGGGGGAAGACTGAAAAAGCGGGCCCCAGAAAACGCATTTCGATTCCCCTTGGACCATCCAAAAGTGCTCCGAAAGGAAGGCTCTGGGTACAACTGGACTCCCCAGGGGAGCCTTAACGCAGCCCCACATGCAACTGGACCCTCCATATTCGCTCTTTCACAGCAACCCTAAATATAGCCCTGGCCCTCCTTGCAGTCGACTGAAAACTCGGGCCCCAGAAAATGCATTAAAAGCCTAATTCGACCATCCAAAAGTGCCCCCAGAGGAAGGCTTTGGGTACAACCGAACTCCCCAGGGGAGCCTTTATGCAGCCCCACATGCAACTGGACCCTCCTTGTTCACTGTTTACGAGCAACCCTAAATATACCCCTAGCCACCATGGCAGAAGACTGAAAACTCGGGCTCCAGAAAATGCGTTTCAAGCCCCATTCACCCATCCAGAAGTGCCCCCAAAGGAAGGCTTTGGGTACAAGTGAACTCCCCAGGGGAGCCTTAACGCAGCCCCACATGCAACTGGACCCTCCGGGTTCACTCTTTCACCGCAACCCTAAATATAGCCCTAGCACGCCTGGCAGTCGACTGAAAGCTCGGGCCACAGAAAATGTGTTACGAGCCCCATTCACCCATCCAAAAGTGCCCCCAAAGGAAGGCTTTGGGTACATCTGAACTCCCCAGGGGAGCCTTTACGCAGCCCCACATGCAACTGGACCCTCCGTGTTCGCTCTTTACAGCAACCCTAAATATAGCCCTGGCCCGCCTGGCAGTCAACTGAAAACTCGGGCCCCAGAAAATGCGTTAAAAGCCTAATTCGCCCATCCAAAAGTGCCCCCAGAGGAAGGCTTTGGGTACAACTGAACTCCCCAGGGGAGCCTTAACGCAGCCCCACATGCAACTGGACCCTCCGTATTTGCTCTTTCACAGCAACCCTAAATATATCCCTAGCACGCCTGGCAGTCGACTGAAAGCTCGGGCCACAGAAAATGTGTTACGAGCCCCATTCGCCCATCCAAAAGTGCCCCCAAAGGAAGGCTTTGTGTACATCTGAACTCCCCAGGGGATACTTTACGCAGCCCCACATGCAACTGGACCCTCCTTGTTCACTGTTGACGAGCAACCCTAAATATACCCCTAGCCACCATGGCAGAAGACTGAAAACTCGGGCTTCATAAAATGCGTT
The DNA here is from genome assembly GCF_963932015.1 of Anas acuta. Lineage (NCBI taxonomy): Eukaryota > Metazoa > Chordata > Aves > Anseriformes > Anatidae > Anas > Anas acuta. Next base: position 107,967 of record NW_027076091.1, read on the forward strand.
TCAAGCCCCATTCACCCATCCAGAAGTGCCCCCAAATGAAGGCTTTGGGTACAAGTGAACTCCCCAGGGGAGCCTTTATGCAGCCCCACATGCAACTGGACCCTCCGGGTTTACTCTTTCACCGCAAGCCTAAATATAGCCCTCGGCGCAATGGGAGAAGACTGAAAAAGCGGGCCCGAGAAAACGCATTTCGATTCCCCTTGGACCATCCAAAAGTGCCCCCAAAGGAAGGCTTTGGGTACATCTGAACTCCCCAGGGGAGCCTTTACGCAGCCCCACATGCAACTGGACCCTCCGTATTCGCTCTTTCACAGCAACCCTAAATATAGCCCTAGCCAGCATGGCAGAAGACTGAAAACTCGGGCCACAGAAAATGCGTTTCAAGCCCCTTTCTCCCATCCAGAAGTGCTACCAAAGGAAGGCTTTGGGTACAAGTGAACTCCCCAGGGGAGCCTTTATGCAGCCCCACATGCAACTGGACCCTCCTTGTTCACTGTTTACGAGCAACCCTAAATATACCCCTAGCCACCATGGCAGAAGACTGAAAACTCGGGCTCCAGAAAATGCGTTTTAAGCCCCATTCACCCATCCAGAAGTGCCTTCAAAGGAAGGCTTTGGGTACAACTGAACTCCCCAGGGGAGCCTTTATGCAGCCCCACATGCAACTGGACCCTCCGGGTTCACTCTTTCACCGCAAGCCTAAATATAGCCCTAGCACGCCTGGCAGTCGACTGAAAGCTCGGGCCACAGAAAATGTGTTACGAGCCCCATTCGCCCATCCAAAAGTGCCCCCAGAGGAAGGCTTTGGGTACATCTGAACTCCCCAGGGGAGCCTTTTCGCAGCCCCACATGCAACTGGACCCTCCGTGTTCGCTCTTTACAGCAACCCTAAATATAACCCTAGCCAGCATGGCAGAAGACTGAAAACTCGGGCCACAGAAAAAGCGTTTCAAGCCCCTTTCGCCCATCCAGAAGTGCCCCCAAAGGAAGGCTTTGTGTACAACTGAACTCCCCAGGGGAGCCTTTATGCAGCCCCACATGCAACTGGACCCTCCGTATTCGCTCTTTCACAGCAACCCTAAATATAACCCTGGCCCGCATGGCAGACGACTGAAAAATCGGGCTCCAGAAAACGTGCTACAAGCCCCATTCGCCCATCCAAAAGTGCCCCCAAAGGAAGGCTTTGGGTACAACTGAACTCCCCAGGGGAGCCTTTATGCAGGCCCATACGCAACTGGACCCCCAGTGATCGCTGTTTACAAGTAACCCTAAATATAACACTAGCCAGCATGGCAGAATACAGAAAACTCGGGCCACGGAAAAAGCGTTTTAAGCCCCATTCACCCATCCAGAAGTACCCCCAAAGGAAGGCTTTGGGTACAACTGAACTCCCCGGGGGAACTTTACGCAGCCCCACATGCAACTGGACCCTCCTTGTTCACTGTTTACGAGCAACCCTAAATATACCCCTAGCCAGCATGGCAGAAGACTGAAAACTCGGGCCCCAGAAAATGCGTTTCAAGCCCCATTCACCCATCCAGAAGTGCCCCCAAAGGAAGGCTTTGGGTACAAGTGAACTCCCCACGGGAGCCTTTATGCAGCCCCACATGCAACTGGACCCTCCAGGTTCACTCTTTCACCGCATGCCTAAATATAGCCCTAGCATGCCAGGCAGTCGACTGAAAGCTCGGGCCACAGTAAATGTGTTACGAGCCCCATTCGCCCATCCAAAAGTGCCCCCAAAGGAAGGCTTTGGGTACATCTGAACTCCCCAGGGGAGCCTTTACGCAGCTCCACATGCAACTGGACCCTCCGTGTTCGCTCTTTACAGCAACCCTAAATATAACCCTAGCCAGCATGGCAGAAGACTGAAAACTCGGGCCCCAGAAATTGCATTAAAAGCCTAATTCTCCCATCCAGAAGTGCTCCCAAAGGAAGGCTTTGGGTACAAGTGAACTCCCCAGGGGAGCCTTTACGCAGCCCCACATGCAACTGGACCCTCCGGGTTCACTCTTTCACCGCAAGCCTAAATATAGCCCTCGGCGCAATGGGAGAAGACTGAAAAAGCGGGCCTCAGAAAACGCATTGCGATTCCCCTTGGACCATCCAGAAGTGCCCCCAAAGGAAGGCTTTGGGTACAACTGGACTCCCCAGGGGATCCTTAACGCAGCCCCACATGCAACTGGACCCTCCGTATACGCTCTTTCACAGCAACCCTAAATATAGCCCTGGCCCGCCTGGCAGTCGACTGAAAACTCGGGCCCCAGAAAAACTGTTAAAAGCCTAATTCGCCCATCCAAAAGTGCCCCCAGAGGAAGGCTTTGGGTACAACTGAACTCCCCAGGGGAGCCTTAACGCAGCCCCACATGCAACTGGACCCTCCTTGTTCACTGTTTACGAGCAACCCTAAATATACCCCTAGCCAGCATGGCAGAAGACTGAAAACTCGGGCCCCAGAAAATGCGTTTCAAGCCCCATTCACCCATCCAGAAGTGCCCCCAAAGGAAGGCTTTGAGTACAAGTGAACTCCCCAGGGAAGCCTTAATGCAGCCCCACATGCAACTGGAACCTCCGGGTTCACTCTTTCACCGCAAGCCTAAATATAGCCCTAGCACGCCTGGCAGTCGACTGAAAGCTCGGGCCACAGAAAATGCGTTTCAATCCCCTTTCGCCCATCCAGAAGTGCCCCCAAAGGAAGGCTTTGGGTACAAGTGAACTCCCCAGGGGGGCCTATATGCAGCCCCACATGCAACTGGACCCTCCGGGTTCACTCTTTCACCGCAACCCTAAATATAGCCCTAGCACGCCTGGCAGTCGACTGAAAGCTCGGGCCACAGAAAATGTGTTACGAGCCCCATTCACCCATCCAAAAGTGCACCCAAAGGAAGGCTTTGGGTACATCTGAACTCCCCAGGGGAGCCTTTTCGCAGCCCCACATGCAACTGGACCCTCCGTATTCGCTCTTTCACAGCAACCCTAAATATAGCCCTGGCCCGCCTGGCAGTCGACTGAAAACTCGGGCACCAGAAAATGCATTAAAAGCCTAATTCGCCCATCCAAAAGTGCCCCCAGAGGAAGGCTTTGGGTACAAGTGAACTCCCCAGGGGAGCCTTTACGCAGCCCCACATGCAACTGGACCCTCCTTGCTCACTGTTTACGAGCAACCCTAAATATAACCCTAGCCAGCATGGCAGAAGACTGAAAACTCGGGCTCCAGAAAATGCGTTTCAAGCCCCATTCACCCATCCAGAAGTGCCCCCAAAGGAAGGCTTTGGGTACAAGTGAACTCCCCAGGGGAGCCTTTATGCAGCCCCACATGCAACTGGACCCTCCGTATTTGCTCTTTCACAGCAACCCTAAATATAGCCCTAGCACGCCTGGCAGTCGACTGAAAACTCGGGCCACAGAAAATGTGTTACGAGCCCCATTCGCCCATCCAAAAGTGCCCCCAAAGGAAGGCTTTGTGTACATCTGAACTCCCCAGGGGAGACTTTACGCAGCCCCACATGCAACTGGACCCTCCGTGTTCGCTCTTTACAGCAACCCTAAATATAACCCTAGCCACCATGGCAGAAGACTGAAAACTCGGGCTCCATAAAATGCGTTTCAAGCCCCATTCACCCATCCAGAAGTGCCCCCAAAGGAAGGCTTTGTGTACAACTGAACTCCCCAGGGGAGCCTTTATGCAGCCCCACATGCAACTGGACCCTCCGGGTTTACTCTTTCACCGCAAGCCTAAATATAGCCCTCGGCGCAATGGAAGAAGACTGAAAAAGCGGGCCCCAGAAAACGCATTTCGATTCCCCTTGGACCATCCAAAAGTGCTCCGAAAGGAAGGCTCTGGGTACAACTGGACTCCCCAGGGGAGCCTTAACGCAGCCCCACATGCAACTGGACCCTCAGTATTCGCTCTTTCACAGCAACCCTAAATATAGCCCTGGCCCGCCTGGCAGTCGACTGAAAACTCGGGCCCCAGAAAATGCATTAAAAGCCTAATTCGCCCATCCAAAAGTGCCCCCAGAGGAAGGCTTTGGGTACAAGTGAACTCCCCAGGGGAGCCTTTACGCAGCCCCACATGCAACTGGACCCTCCGTGTTCGCTCTTTACAGCAACCCTAAATATAACCCTAGCCAGCATGGCAGAAGACTGAAAACTCGGGCCACAGAAAAAGCGTTTCAAGCCCCTTTCGCCCATCCAGAAGTGCCCCCAAAGGAAGGCTTTGGGTACAAGTGAACTCCCCAGGGGAGCCTTTACGCAGCCCCACATGCAACTGGACCCTCCGTATTTGCTCTTTCACAGCAACCCTAAATATAACCCTGGCCTGCATGGCAGACGACTGAAAACTCGGGCCCCCAGAAAACGTGCTACAAGCCCCATTCGACCATCCAAAAGTGCCCCCAAAGGAAGGCTTTGGGAACAACTGAACTCCCCAGGGGAGCCTTTATGCAGGCCCATACGCAACTGGACCCTCCGTGTTCGCTGTTTACAAGCAACCCTAAATATAACACTAGCCAGCATGGCAGAAAACTGAAAACTCGGGCCACAGAAAAAGCGTTTCAAGCCCCATTCACCCATCCAGAAGTGCCCCCAAAGGAAGGCTTTGGGTACAAGTGAACTCCCCAGGGGAGCCTTTATGCAGCCCCACATGCAACTGGACCCTCCGGGTTCACTCTTTCACAGCAACCCTAAATATAGCCCTGGCCCGCCTGGCAGTCGACTGAAAACTCGGGCCCCAGAAAATGCGTTAAAAGCCTAATTCGCCCATCCAAAAGTGCCCCCAGAGGAAGGCTTTGGGTACAACTGAACTCCCCAGGGGAGCCTTTACGCAGCCCCACATGCAACTGGACCCTCCGTATTCGTTCTTCACAGCAACCCTAAATATCGCCCTGGCCCGCCTGGCAGTCGACTGAAAACTCGGGCCCCAGAAAATTCATTAAAAGTCTATTTCGCCCATCCAAAAGTGCCCCCAGAGGAAGGCTTTGGGTACATCTGAACTCCCCAGGGGAGACTTTACGCAGCCCCACATGCAACTGGACCCTCCTTGTTCACTGTTTACGAGCAACCCTAAATATACCCCTAGCCACCATGGCAGAAGGCTGAAAACTCGGGCTCCAGAAAATGCGTTTCAAGCCCCTTTCGCCCATCCAGAAGTGCCCCCAGAGGAAGGCTTTGGGTACAACTGAACTCCCCAGGGGAGCCTTTATGCAGCCCCACATGCAAGTGGACCCTCCGGGTTCACTCTTTCACGGCAAGCCTAAATATAGCCCTAGCACGCCTGGCAGTCGACTGAAAGTTCGAGCCACAGAAAATGCGTTTCAAGCCCCATTCACCCATCCAGAAGTGCCCCCAAAGGAAGGCTTTGGGTACAACTGAACTCCCCAGGGGAGCCTTTACGCAGCCCCACATGCAACTGGACCCTCCGTGTTCGCTCTTTACAGCAAGCCTAAATATAACCCTAGCCAGCATGGCAGAAGACTGAAAACTCGGGCCACAGAAAAAGCGTTTCAAGCCCCTTTCTCCCATCCAGAAGTGCTCCCAAAGGAAGGCTTTGGGTACAAGTGACCTCCCCAGGGGAGCCTTTATGCAGCCCCACATGCAACTGGACCCTCCTTGTTCACTGTTTACGAGCAACCCTAAATATACCCCTAGCCACCATGGCAGAAGACTGAAAACTCGGGCTCCAGAAAATGCGTTTTAAGCCCCATTCACCCATCCAGAAGTGCCCCCAAAGGAAGGCTTTGGGTACAACTGAACTCCCCAGGGGAGCCTTTATGCAGCCCCACATGCAACTGGACCCTCCGTGTTCACTCTTTCACAGCAACCCTAAATATAACCCTAGCACGCCTGGCAGTCGAATGAAAGCTCGGGCCACAGAAAATGTGTTACGAGCCCCATTCGCCCATCCAAAAGTGCCCCCAGAGGAAGGCTTTGGGTACATCTGAACTCCCCAGGGGAGCCTTTTCGCAGCCCCACATGCAACTGGACCCTCCGTGTTCGCTCTTTACAGCAACCCTAAATATAACCCTAGCCAGCATGGCAGAAGTCTGAAAACTCGGGCCACAGAAAAAGCGTTTCAAGCCCCTATCGCCCATGCAGAAGTGCCCCCAAAGGAAGGCTTTGGGTACAAGTGAACTCCGCAGGGGAGCCTTTATGCAGCCCCACATGCAACTGGACCCTCCGTATTCGCTCTTTCACAGCAACCCTAAATATAACCCTGGCCCGCATGGCAGACGACTGAAAAATCGGGCTCCAGAAAACGTGCTACAAGCCCCATTCGCCCATCCAAAAGTGCCCCCAAAGGAAGGCTTTGGGTACAAGTGAACTCCCCAGGGGAGCCTTTATGCAGGCCCATACGCAACTGGACCCTCCTTGTTCACTGTTTACGAGCAACCCTAAATATACCCCTAGCCACCATGGCAGAAGGCTGAAAACTCGGGCCACAGAAAAAGCGTTTTAAGCCCCATTCACCCATCCAGAAGTGTCCCCAAAGGAAGGCTTTGGGTACAAGTGAACTCCCCGGGGGAGCCTTTACGCAGCCCCACATGCAACTGGACCCTCCTTGTTCACTGTTTACGAGCAACCCTAAATATACCCCTAGCCAGCATGGCAGAAGACTGAAAACTCGGGCCCCAGAAAATGCGTTCCAAGCCCCATTCACCCATCCAGAAGTGCCCCCAAAGGAAGGCTTTGGGTACAAGTGAACTCCCCAGGGGAGCCTTTATGCAGCCCCACATGCAACTGGACCCTCCAAGTTCACTCTTTCACCGCAAGCCTAAATATAGCCCTCGGCGCAATGGGAGAAGACTGAAAAAGCGGGCCTCAGAAAACGCATTGCGATTCCCCTTGGACCATCCAGAAGTGCCCCCAAAGGAAGGCTTTTGGTACAACTGGACTCCCCAGGGGATCCTTAACGCAGCCCCACATGCAACTGGACCCTCCGTATACGCTCTTTCACAGCAACCCTAAATATAGCCCTGGCCCGCCTGGCAGTCGACTGAAAACTCGGGCCCCAGAAAAACTGTTAAAAGCCTAATTCGCCCATCCAAAAGTGCCCCCAGAGGAAGGCTTTGGGTACAAGTGAACTCCCCAGGGGAGCCTTAACGCAGCCCCACATGCAACTGGACCCTCTGTATTCGCTCTTTCACAGCAACCCTAAATATAGCCCTGGCCCGCCTGGCAGTCGACTGAAAACTCGGGCCCCAGAAAATGCGTTAAAAGCCTAATTCGCCAATCCAAAAGTGCCCCTAGAGGAAGGCTTTGGGTACATCTGAACTCCCCAGGGGAGCCTTTACGCAGCCCCACATTTAACTCGACCCTCCGTGTTCGCTCTTTACAGCAACCCTAAATATAACCCTAGCCACCATGGCAGAAGACTGAAAACTCGGGCCACAGAAAAAGTGTTTCAAGCCCCTTTCGCCCATCCAGAAGTGCCCCCAAAGGAAGGCTTTGGGTACAAGTGAACTCCCCAGGGGAGCCTTTATGCAGCCCCACATACAACTGGACCCTCTGGGTTCACTCTTTCACCACAAGACTAAATATAGCCCTAGCACGCCCGGTAGTCGACTGAAAGCTCGGGCCACAGAAAATGTGTTACGAGCCCCATTCGCCCATCCAGAAGTGCCCCCAAAGGAAGGCTTTGGGTAAATCTGAACTCCCCAGGGGAGCCTTTATGCAGCCCTACATGCAACTGGACCCTCCGTGTTCGCTCTTTATAGCAACGCTAAATATAACCCTAGCCAGCATGGCAGAAGACTGAAAACTCGGGCCACAGAAAATGCGTTTCAAGCCCCATTCACCCATTCAGAAGTGCCCCCAAAGGAAGGCTTTGTGTACAAGTGAACTCCCCAGGGGAGCCTTTATGCAGCCCCACATGCAACTGGACCCTCTGTATTCGCTCTTTCACAGCAACCCTAAATATAACCCTGGCCCGCATGGC
>NW_027076092.1:5000-37500 GCF_963932015.1 Anas acuta
CAAAGCCTTCCTTTGGGGGCACTTTTGGATGGGCAAAAAGGGCTCGGAACGCATTTCCTGGGGCCTGATTTTTCAGTCGTCTTCGATGCCGGCTAGGGCTATGTTTAGGGATGCTCGGAAACAGCGAACCCGGAGGGTCCAGTTGCATGTGGGGCTGCGTAAAGGCTCCCCTGGGGAGTTCTCTTGTACCCAAAGCCTTCCTTTGGGGGCACTTTTGGATGGGCGAAAAGGGCTCGGAGCGCATTTCCTGGGGCCTGATTTTTCAGTCGTCTTCGATGCCGGCTAGGGCTATGTTTAGGGATGCTCGGAAACAGCGAACCCGGAGGGTCCAGTTGCATGTGGGGCTGCGTAAAGGCTCCCCTGGGGAGTTCTCTTGTACCCAAAGCCTTCCTTTGGGGGCACTTTTGGATGGTCCAAAGGGGTTCGCAACGCATTTCCGGGGGCCTGATTTTTCACTCATCTTCGATGCCGACTAGGGCTATGTTTAGGGATGCTCGGAAACAGCGAACCCGGAGGGTCCAGTTGCATGTGGGGCTGCGTAAAGGCTCCCCTGGGGAGTTCACTTGTACCCAAAGCCTTCCTTTGGGGGCACTTTTGGATGGGCGAAAAGGGCTCGCAACGCATTTCCTGGGGCCTGATTTTTCACTCGTCTTCGATGCCGGCAAGGGCTATGTTTAGGGATGCTCGGAAACAGCGAACCCGGAGGGTCCAGTTGCATGTGGGGCTGCGTAAAGGCTCCCCTGGGGAGTTCTCTTTTACCCAAAGCCTTCCTTTGGGGGCACTTTTGGATGGTCCAAAGGGGCTCGCAACGCATTTCCTGGGGCCTGATTTTTCAGTCGTCTCCGATGACGGCTAGGGCTACGTTTAGGTTTGCTCAGGAACAGCGAACCCGGAGGGTCCAGTTGCATGTGGGGCTGCGTAAAGGCTCCCCTTGGGGAGTTCTCTTGTACCCAAAGCCTTCCTTTGGGGGCTCTTTTGGATGGGCGAAAAGGGCTCGCAACGCATTTCCTGGGGCCTGATTTTTCAGTCTTCTCCCATGCCGGCTAGGGCTATGTTTAGGGATGCTCGGAAACAGCGAACCCGGAGGGTCCAGTTGCATGTGGGGCTGCGTAAAGGCTCCCCTGGGGAGTTCTCTTGTAACCAAAGCCTTCCTTTGGGGGCACTTTTGGATGGTCCAAAGGGGCTGGCAACGCATTTCCTGGGGCCTGATTTTTCAGTCGTCTCCGATGCCGACTCGGTCTATGTTTAGGGATGCTCAGAAACAGCGAACCCGGAGGGTCCAGTTGCATGTGGGGCTGCGTAAAGGCTCCCCTGGGGAGTTCACTTGTACCCAAAGCCTTCCTTTGGGGGCACTTTTGGATGGGCCAAAGGGGCTCGCAACGCATTTCCTGGGGCCTGATTTTTCAGTCGTCTTTGATGACGGCTAGGGCTACGTTTAGGTTTGCTCAGGAACAGCGAACCCGGAGGGTCCAGTTGCATGTGGGGCTGCGTAAAGGCTCCCCTGGGGAGTTCTCTTGTACCCAAAGCCTTCCTTTGGGGCACTTTTGGATGGGCGAAAAGGGCTCGCAACACATTTCCTGGGGCCTGATTTTTCAGTCGTCTTCGATGCCGACTAGGGCTATGTTTAGGGATGCTCGGAAACAGCGAACCCGGAGGGTCCAGTTGCATGTGGGGCTGCGTAAAGGCTCCCCTGGGGAGTTCTCTTGTACCCAAAGCCTTCCTTTGGGGGCACTTTTGGATGGGCGAAAAGGGCTCGCAACGCATTTCCTGGGGCCTGATTTTTCAGTCGTCTCCGATGACGGCTAGGGCTACGTTTAGGTTTGCTCAGGAACAGCGAACCCGGAGGGTCCAGTTGCATGTGGGGCTGCGTAAAGGCTCCCCTGGGGAGTTCACTTGTACCCAAAGCCTTCCTTTGGGGGCACTTTTGGATGGGCGAAAAGGGCTCGCAACGCATTTCCTGGGGCCTGATTTTTCACTCGTCTTCGATGCCGGCAAGGGCTATGTTTAGGGATGCTCGGAAACAGCGAACCCGGAGGGTCCAGTTGCATGTGGGGCTGCGTAAAGGCTCCCCTGGGGAGTTCTCTTTTACCCAAAGCCTTCCTTTGGGGGCACTTTTGGATGGTCCAAAGGGGCTCGCAACGCATTTCCTGGGGCCTGATTTGTCAGTCGTCTCCGATGACGGCTAGGGCTACGTTTAGGTTTGCTCAGGAACAGCGAACCCGGAGGGTCCAGTTGCATGTGGGGCTGCGTAAAGGCTCCCCTGGGGAGTTCTCTTGTACCCAAAGCCTTCCTTTGGGGGCACTTTTGGATGGGCGAAAAGGGCTCGCAACGCATTTCCTGGGGCCTGATTTTTCAGTCTTCTCCCATGCCGGCTAGGGCTATGTTTAGGGATGCTCGGAAACAGCGAACCCGGAGGGTCCAGTTGCATGTGGGGCTGCGTAAAGGCTCCCCTGGGGAGTTCTCTTGTAACCAAAGCCTTCCTTTGGGGGCACTTTTGGATGGTCCAAAGGGGCTCGCAACGCATTTCCTGGGGCCTGATTTTTCAGTCGTCTCCGATGCCGACTAGGGCTACGTTTAGGTTTGCTCAGGAACAGCGAACCCGGAGGGTCCAGTTGCATGTGGGGCTGCGTAAAGGCTCCCCTGGGGAGTTCTCTTGTACCCAAAGCCTTCCTTTGGGGGCACTTTTGGATGGGCGAAAAGGGCTCGCAACGCATTTCCTGGGGCCTGATTTTTCAGTCGTCTTCGATGACGGCTAGGGCTACGTTTAGGGATGCTCGGAAACAGCGAACCCGGAGGGTCCAGTTGCATGTGGGGCTGCGTAAAGGCTCTCCTGGGGAGTTCTCTTGTACCCAAAGCCTTCCTTTGGGGGCACTTTTGGATGGGCAAAAAGGGCTCGGAACGCATTTCCTGGGGCCTGATTTTTCAGTCGTCTTCGATGCCGGCTAGGGCTACGTTTAGGAATGGTCGGAAACAGCGAACCCGGAGGGTCCAGTTGCATGTGGGGCTGCGTAAAGGCTCCCCTGGGGAGTTCACTTGTACCCAAAGCCTTCCTTTGGGGGCACTTTTGGATGGTCCAAAGGGGTTCGCAACGCATTTCCGGGGGCCTGATTTTTCAGTCGTCTCCGATGACGGCTAGGGCTACGTTTAGGTTTGCTCAGGAACAGCGAACCCGGAGGGTCCAGTTGCATGTGGGGCTGCGTAAAGGCTCCCCTGGGGAGTTCTCTTGTACCCAAAGCCTTCCTTTGGGGGCACTTTTGGATGGGCGAAAAGGGCTCGCAACGCATTTCCTGAGGCCTGATTTTTCAGTCGTCTTCGATGCCGACTAGGGCTATGTTTAGGGATGCTCGGAAACAGCGAACCCGGAGGGTCCAGTTGCATGTGGGGCTGCGTAAAGGCTCCCCTGGGGAGTTCTCTTGTACCCAAAGCCTTCCTTTGGGGGCACTTTTGGATGGGAGAAAAGGGCTCGGAGCGCATTTCCTGGGGCCTGATTTTTCAGTCGTCTTCGATGCCGGCTAGGGCTATGTTTAGGGATGCTCGGAAACAGCGAACCCGGAGGGTCCAGTTGCATGTGGGGCTGCGTAAAGGCTCCACTGGGGAGTTCTCTTGTACCCAAAGCCTTCCTTTGGGGGCACTTTTGGATGGGCAAAAAGGGCTCGGAGCGCATTTCCTGGGGCCTGATTTTTCAGTCGTCTTCGATGCCGGCTAGGGCTATGTTTAGGGATGCTCGGAAACAGCGAACCCGGAGGGTCCAGTTGCATGTGGGGCTGCGTAAAGGCTCCCCTGGGGAGTTCTCTTGTACCCAAAGCCTTCCTTTGGGGGCACTTTTGGATGGTCCAAAGGGGTTCGCAACGCATTTCCGGGGGCCTGATTTTTCACTCATCTCCGATGATGGCTAGGGCTATGTTTAGGGATGCTCGGAAACAGCGAACCCGGAGGGTCCAGTTGCATGTGGGGCTGCGTAAAGGCTCCCCTGGGGAGTTCACTTGTACCCAAAGCCTTCCTTTGGGGGCACTTTTGGATGGGCGAAAAGGGCTCGCAACGCATTTCCTGGGGCCTGATTTTTCACTCGTCTTCGATGCCGGCAAGGGCTATGTTTAGGGATGCTCGGAAACAGCGAACCCGGAGGGTCCAGTTGCATGTGGGGCTGCGTAAAGGCTCCCCTGGGGAGTTCTCTTGTACCCAAAGCCTTCCTTTGGGGGCACTTTTGGATGGTCCAAAGGGGCTCGCAACGCATTTCCTGGGGCCTGATTTTTCAGTCGTCTCCGATGACGGCTAGGGCTACGTTTAGGTTTGCTCAGGAACAGCGAACCCGGAGGGTCCAGTTGCATGTGGGGCTGCGTAAAGGCTCCCCTTGGGGAGTTCTCTTGTACCCAAAGCCTTCCTTTGGGGGCTCTTTTGGATGGGCGAAAAGGGCTCGCAACGCATTTCCTGGGGCCTGATTTTTCAGTCTTCTCCCATGCCGGCTAGGGCTATGTTTAGGGATGCCCGGAAACAGCGAACCTGGAGGGTCCAGTTGCATGTGGGGCTGCGTAAAGGCTCCCCTGGGGAGTTCTCTTGTAACCAAAGCCTTCCTTTGGGGGCACTTTTGGATGGTCCAAAGGGGCTCGCAACGCATTTCCTGGGGCCTGATTTTTCAGTCGTCTCCGATGCCGACTCGGTCTATGTTTAGGGATGCTCAGAAACAGCGAACCCGGAGGGTCCAGTTGCATGTGGGGCTGCGTAAAGGCTCCCCTGGGGAGTTCACTTGTACCCAAAGCCTTCCTTTGGGGGCACTTTTGGATGGGCCAAAGGGGCTCGCAACGCATTTCCTGGGGCCTGATTTTTCAGTCGTCTTTGATGACGGCTAGGGCTACGTTTAGGTTTGCTCAGGAACAGCGAACCCGGAGGGTCCAGTTGCATGTGGGGCTGCGTAAAGGCTCCCCTGGGGAGTTCTCTTGTACCCAAAGCCTTCCTTTGGGGGCACTTTTGGATGGGCGAAAAGGGCTCGCAACACATTTCCTGGGGCCTGATTTTTCAGTCGTCTTCGATGCCGACTAGGGCTATGTTTAGGGATGCTCGGAAACAGCGAACCCGGAGGGTCCAGTTGCATGTGGGGCTGCGTAAAGGCTCCCCTGGGGAGTTCTCTTGTACCCAAAGCCTTCCTTTGGGGGCACTTTTGGATGGGCGAAAAGGGCTCGCAACGCATTTCCTGGGGCCTGATTTTTCAGTCGTCTCCGATGACGGCTAGGGCTACGTTTAGGTTTGCTCAGGAACAGCGAACCCGGAGGGTCCAGTTGCATGTGGGGCTGCGTAAAGGCTCCCCTGGGGAGTTCACTTGTACCCAAAGCCTTCCTTTGGGGGCACTTTTGGATGGGCGAAAAGGGCTCGCAACGCATTTCCTGGGGCCTGATTTTTCACTCGTCTTCGATGCCGGCAAGGGCTATGTTTAGGGATGCTCGGAAACAGCGAACCCGGAGGGTCCAGTTGCATGTGGGGCTGCGTAAAGGCTCCCCTGGGGAGTTCTCTTTTACCCAAAGCCTTCCTTTGGGGGCACTTTTGGATGGTCCAAAGGGGCTCGCAACGCATTTCCTGGGGCCTGATTTTTCAGTCGTCTCCGATGACGGCTAGGGCTACGTTTAGGTTTGCTCAGGAACAGCGAACCCGGAGGGTCCAGTTGCATGTGGGGCTGCGTAAAGGCTCCCCTGGGGAGTTCTCTTGTACCCAAAGCCTTCCTTTGGGGGCACTTTTGGATGGGCGAAAAGGGCTCGCAACGCATTTCCTGGGGCCTGATTTTTCAGTCGTGTTCGATGCCGTCTCGGTCTATGTTTAGGGACGCTCGGAAAAAGCGAATCCGGAGGGTCCAGTTGCATGTGGGGCTGCGTAAACGCTCCCCTGGGGAGTTCACTTGTACCCAAAGCCTTCCTTTGGGGGCACTTTTGGATGGTCCAAAGGGGCTCGCAACGCATTTCCTGGGGCCTGATTTTTCAGTCGTCTTCGATGACGGCTAGGGCTACGTTTAGGTTTGCTCAGGAACAGCGAACCCGGAGGGTCCAGTTGCATGTGGGGCTGCGTAAAGGCTCCCCTGGGGAGTTCTCTTGTACCCAAAGCCTTCCTTTGGGGGCACTTTTGGATGGGCAAAAAGGGCTCGGAGCGCATTTCCTGGGGCCTGATTTTTCAGTCGTCTTCGATGCCGGCTAGGGCTATGTTTAGGGATGCTCGGAAACAGCGAACCCGGAGGGTCCAGTTGCATGTGGGGCTGCGTAAAGGCTCCCCTGGGGAGTTCACTTGTACCCAAAGCCTTCCTTTGGGGGCACTTTTGGATGGGCAAAAATGGCTCGGAGCGCATTTCCTGGGGCCTGATTTTTCAGTCGTCTTCGATGCCGGCTAGGGCTATGTTTAGGGATGCTCGGAAACAGCGAACCCGGAGGGTCCAGTTGCATGTGGGGCTGCGTAAAGGCTCCCCTGGGGAGTTCTCTTGTACCCAAAGCCTTCCTTTGGGGGCACTTTTGGATGGTCCAAAGGGGTTCGCAACGCATTTCCGGGGGCCTGATTTTTCACTCATCTCCGATGACGGCTAGGGCTACGTTTAGGGATGCTCGGAAACAGCGAACCCGGAGGGTCCAGTTGCATGTGGGGCTGCGTAAAGGCTCCCCTGGGGAGTTCACTTGTACCCAAAGCCTTCCTTTGGGGGCACTTTTGGATGGGCAAAAAGGGCTCGGAGCGCATTTCCTGGGGCCTGATTTTTCACTCGCCTTCGATGCCGGCTAGGGCTATGTTTAGGGATGCTCGGAAACAGCGAACCCGGAGGGTCCAGTTGCATGTGGGGCTGCGTAAAGGCTCCCCTGGGGAGTTCTCTTGTACCCAAAGCCTTCCTTTGGGGGCACTTTTGGATGGGCGAAAAGGGCTCGCAACGCATTTCCTGGGGCCTGATTTTTCAGTCGTCTTCGATGACGGCTAGGGCTACGTTTAGGTTTGCTCAGGAACAGCGAACCCGGAGGGTCCAGTTGCATGTGGGGCTGCGTAAAGGCTCCCCTGGGGAGTTCTCTTGTACCCAAAGCCTTCCTTTGGGGCACTTTTGGATGGGCGAAAAGGGCTCGCAACGCATTTCCTGAGGCCTGATTTTTCAGTCGTCTTCGATGCCGACTAGGGCTATGTTTAGGGATGCTCGGAAACAGCGAACCTGGAGGGTCCAGTTGCATGTGGGGCTGCGTAAAGGCTCCCCTGGGGAGTTCTCTTGTACCCAAAGCCTTCCTTTGGGGGCACTTTTGGATGGGCGAAAAGGGGCTCGCAACGCATTTCCTGGGGCCTGATTTTTCAGTCGTCTCCGATGCCGGCTAGGGCTACGTTTAGGTTTGCTCAGGAACAGCGAACCCGGAGGGTCCAGTTGCATGTGGGGCTGCGTAAAGGCTCCCCTGGGGAGTTCTCTTGTACCCAAAGCCTTCCTTTGGGGCACTTTTGGATGGGCGAAAAGGGCTCGCAACGCATTTCCTGAGGCCTGATTTTTCAGTCGTCTTCGATGCCGACTAGGGCTATGTTTAGGGATGCTCAGAAACAGCGAACCCGGAGGGTCCAGTTGCATGTGGGGCTGCGTAAAGGCTCCCCTGGGGAGTTCTCTTGTACCCAAAGCCTTCCTTTGGGGGCACTTTTGGATGGGCGAAAAGGGCTCGCAACGCATTTCCTGGGGCCTGATTTTTCAGTCGTCTCCGATGACGGCTAGGGCTACGTTTAGGTTTGCTCAGGAACAGCGAACCCGGAGGGTCCAATTGCATGTGGGGCTGCGTAAAGGCTCCCCTGGGGAGTTCTCTTGTACCCAAAGCCTTCCTTTGGGGGCACTTTTGGATGGGCGAAAATGGCTCGGAGCGCATTTCCTGGGGCCTGATTTTTCAGTCGTCTTCGATGCCGGCTAGGGCTATGTTTAGGGATGCTCGGAAACAGCGAACCCGGAGGGTCCAGTTGCATGTGGGGCTGCGTAAAGGCTCCCCTGGGGAGTTCTCTTGTACCCAAACCCTTCCTTTGGGGGCACTTTTGGATGGTCCAAAGGGGTTCGCAACGCATTTCCGGGGGCCTGATTTTTCACTCATCTCCGATGACGGCTAGGGCTACGTTTAGGGATGCTCGGAAACAGCGAACCCGGAGGGTCCAGTTGCATGTGGGGCTGCGTAAAGGCTCCCCTGGGGAGTTCTCTTGTACCCAAAGCCTTCCTTTGGGGGCACTTTTGGATGGGCAAAAAGGGCTCGCAACGCATTTCCTGGGGCCTGATTTTTCAGTCTTCTCCCATGCCGGCTGGGGCTATGTTTAGGGATGCTCAGAAACAGCGAACCCGGAGGGTCCAGTTGCATGTGGGGCTGCGTAAAGGCTCCCCTGGGGAGTTCACTTGTACCCAAAGCCTTCCTTTGGGGGCACTTTTGGATGGTCCAAAGGGGCTCGCAACGCATTTCCTGGGGCCTGATTTTTCAGTCGTCTCCGATGACGGCTAGGGCTACGTTTAGGTTTGCTCAGGAACAGCGAACCCGGAGGGTCCAGTTGCATGTGGGGCTGCGTAAAGGCTCCCCTGGGGAGTTCACTTGTACCCAAAGCCTTCCTTTGGGGGCACTTTTGGATGGGCGAAAAGGGCTCGCAACGCATTTCCTGAGGCCTGATTTTTCAGTCTTCTCCCATGCTGGCTAGGGCTATGTTTAGGGATGCTCGGAAACAGCGAACCCGGAGGGTCCAGTTGCATGTGGGGCTGCGTAAAGGCTCCCCTGGGGAGTTCACTTGTACCCAAAGCCTTCCTTTGGGGGCACTTTTGGATGGTCCAAAGGGGCTCGCAACGCATTTCCTGGGGCCTGATTTTTCAGTCGTCTCCGATGACGGCTAGGGCTACGTTTAGGTTTGCTCAGGAACAGCGAACCCGGAGGGTCCAGTTGCATGTGGGGCTGCGTAAAGGCTCCCCTGGGGAGTTCACTTGTACCCAAAGCCTTCCTTTGGGGGCACTTTTGGATGGGCAAAAAGGGCTCGGAACGCATTTCCTGGGGCCTGATTTTTCAGTCCTCTTCGATGCCGGCTAGGGCTACGTTTAGGGATGCTCGGAAACAGCGAACCCGGAGGGTCCAGTTGCATGTGGGGCTGCGTAAAGGCTCCCCTGGGGAGTTCTCTTGTACCCAAAGCCTTCCTTTGGGGGCACTTTTGGATGGGCGAAAAGGGCTCGCAACGCATTTCCTGGGGCCTGATTTTTCAGTCGTCTTCGATGCCGGCTAGGGCTACGTTTAGGGATGCTCGGAAACAGCGAACCCGGAGGGTCCAGTTGCATGTGGGGCTGCGTAAAGGCTCCCCTGGGGAGTTCTCTTGTACCCAAAGCCTTCCTTTGGGGGCACTTTTGGATGGGCGAAAAGGGCTCGCAACGCATTTCCTGGGGCCTGATTTTTCAGTCGTCTTCGATGACGGCTAGGGCTACGTTTAGGTTTGCTCAGGAACAGCGAACCCGGAGGGTCCAGTTGCATGTGGGGCTGCGTAAAGGCTCCCCTGGGGAGTTCTCTTGTACCCAAAGCCTTCCTTTGGGGCACTTTTGGATGGGCGAAAAGGGCTCGCAACGCATTTCCTGAGGCCTGATTTTTCAGTCGTCTTCGATGCCGACTAGGGCTATGTTTAGGGATGCTCGGAAACAGCGAACCTGGAGGGTCCAGTTGCATGTGGGGCTGCGTAAAGGCTCCCCTGGGGAGTTCTCTTGTACCCAAAGCCTTCCTTTGGGGGCACTTTTGGATGGGCGAAAAGGGGCTCGCAACGCATTTCCTGGGGCCTGATTTTTCAGTCGTCTCCGATGCCGGCTAGGGCTACGTTTAGGTTTGCTCAGGAACAGCGAACCCGGAGGGTCCAGTTGCATGTGGGGCTGCGTAAAGGCTCCCCTGGGGAGTTCTCTTGTACCCAAAGCCTTCCTTTGGGGCACTTTTGGATGGGCGAAAAGGGCTCGCAACGCATTTCCTGAGGCTTGATTTTTCAGTCGTCTTCGATGCCGACTAGGGCTATGTTTAGGGATGCTCAGAAACAGCGAACCCGGAGGGTCCAGTTGCATGTGGGGCTGCGTAAAGGCTCCCCTGGGGAGTTCTCTTGTACCCAAAGCCTTCCTTTGGGGGCACTTTTGGATGGGCGAAAAGGGCTCGCAACGCATTTCCTGGGGCCTGATTTTTCAGTCGTCTCCGATGACGGCTAGGGCTACGTTTAGGTTTGCTCAGGAACAGCGAACCCGGAGGGTCCAATTGCATGTGGGGCTGCGTAAAGGCTCCCCTGGGGAGTTCTCTTGTACCCAAAGCCTTCCTTTGGGGGCACTTTTGGATGGGCGAAAAGGGCTCGCAACGCATTTCCTGGGGCCTGATTTTTCAGTCGTCTTCGATGCCGGCTAGGGCTATGTTTAGGGATGCTCGGAAACAGCGAACCCGGAGGGTCCAGTTGCATGTGGGGCTGCGTAAAGGCTCCCCTGGGGAGTTCTCTTGTACCCAAACCCTTCCTTTGGGGGCACTTTTGGATGGTCCAAAGGGGTTCGCAACGCATTTCCGGGGGCCTGATTTTTCACTCATCTCCGATGACGGCTAGGGCTACGTTTAGGGATGCTCGGAAACAGCGAACCCGGAGGGTCCAGTTGCATGTGGGGCTGCGTAAAGGCTCCCCTGGGGAGTTCTCTTGTACCCAAAGCCTTCCTTTGGGGGCACTTTTGGATGGGCGAAAAGGGCTCGCAACGCATTTCCTGGGGCCTGATTTTTCAGTCTTCTCCCATGCCGGCTGGGGCTATGTTTAGGGATGCTCAGAAACAGCGAACCCGGAGGGTCCAGTTGCATGTGGGGCTGCGTAAAGGCTCCCCTGGGGAGTTCACTTGTACCCAAAGCCTTCCTTTGGGGGCACTTTTGGATGGTCCAAAGGGGCTCGCAACGCATTTCCTGGGGCCTGATTTTTCAGTCGTCTCCGATGACGGCTAGGGCTACGTTTAGGTTTGCTCAGGAACAGCGAACCCGGAGGGTCCAGTTGCATGTGGGGCTGCGTAAAGGCTCCCCTGGGGAGTTCTCTTGTACCCAAAGCCTTCCTTTGGGGGCACTTTTGGATGGGCGAAAAGGGCTCGCAACGCATTTCCTGGGGCCTGATTTTTCAGTCTTCTCCCATGCTGGCTAGGGCTATGTTTAGGGATGCTCGGAAACAGCGAACCCGGAGGGTCCAGTTGCATGTGGGGCTGCGTAAAGGCTCCCCTGGGGAGTTCACTTGTACCCAAAGCCTTCCTTTGGGGGCACTTTTGGATGGTCCAAAGGGGCTCGCAACGCATTTCCTGGGGCCTGATTTTTCAGTCGTCTCCGATGACGGCTAGGGCTACGTTTAGGTTTGCTCAGGAACAGCGAACCCGGAGGGTCCAGTTGCATGTGGGGCTGCGTAAAGGCTCCCCTGGGGAGTTCACTTGTACCCAAAGCCTTCCTTTGGGGGCACTTTTGGATGGGCAAAAAGGGCTCGGAACGCATTTCCTGGGGCCTGATTTTTCAGTCGTCTTCGATGCCGGCTAGGGCTACGTTTAGGGATGCTCGGAAACAGCGAACCCGGAGGGTCCAGTTGCATGTGGGGCTGCGTAAAGGCTCCCCTGGGGAGTTCTCTTGTACCCAAAGCCTTCCTTTGGGGGCACTTTTGGATGGTCCAAAGGGGCTCGAAACGCATTTCCTGGGGCCTGATTTTTCAGTCGTCTCCGATGACGGCTAGGGCTACGTTTAGGTTTGCTCAGGAACAGCGTACCCGGAGGGTCCAGTTGCATGTGGGGCTGCGTAAAGGCTCCCCTGGGGAGTTCTCTTGTACCCAAAGCCTTCCTTTGGGGGCACTTTTGGATGGGCGAAAAGGGCTCGCAACGCATTTCCTGGGGCCTGATTTTTCAGTCGTCTTCGATGCCGGCTAGGGCTACGTTTAGGGATGCTCGGAAACAGCGAACCCGGAGGGTCCAGTTGCATGTGGGGCTGCGTAAAGGCTCCCCTGGGGAGTTCTCTTGTACCCAAAGCCTTCCTTTGGGGGCACTTTTGGATGGGCAAAAAGGGCTCGGAACGCATTTCCTGGGGCCTGATTTTTCAGTCGTCTTCGATGCCGGCTAGGGCTATGTTTAGGGATGCTCGGAAACAGCGAACCCGGAGGGTCCAGTTGCATGTGGGGCTGCGTAAAGGCTCCCCTGGGGAGTTCTCTTGTACCCAAACCCTTCCTTTGGGGGCACTTTTGGATGGTCCAAAGGGGTTCGCAACGCATTTCCGGGGGCCTGATTTTTCACTCATCTCCGATGACGGCTAGGGCTACGTTTAGGGATGCTCGGAAACAGCGAACCCGGAGGGTCCAGTTGCATGTGGGGCTGCGTAAAGGCTCCCCTGGGGAGTTCTCTTGTACCCAAAGCCTTCCTTTGGGGGCACTTTTGGATGGGCAAAAAGGGCTCGCAACGCATTTCCTGGGGCCTGATTTTTCAGTCTTCTCCCATGCCGGCTGGGGCTATGTTTAGGGATGCTCAGAAACAGCGAACCCGGAGGGTCCAGTTGCATGTGGGGCTGCGTAAAGGCTCCCCTGGGGAGTTCACTTGTACCCAAAGCCTTCCTTTGGGGGCACTTTTGGATGGTCCAAAGGTGCTCGCAACGCATTTCCTGGGGCCTGATTTTTCAGTCGTCTCCGATGACGGCTAGGGCTACGTTTAGGTTTGCTCAGGAACAGCGAACCCGGAGGGTCCAGTTGCATGTGGGGCTGCGTAAAGGCTCCCCTGGGGAGTTCTCTTGTACCCAAAGCCTTCCTTTGGGGGCACTTTTGGATGGGCAAAAAGGGCTCGCAACGCATTTCCTGGGGCCTGATTTTTCAGTCTTCTCCCATGCTGGCTCGGGCTATGTTTAGGGATGCTCGGAAACAGCGAACCCGGAGGGTCCAGTTGCATGTGGGGCTGCGTAAAGGCTCCCCTGGGGAGTTCACTTGTACCCAAAGCCTTCCTTTGGGGGCACTTTTGGATGGTCCAAAGGGGCTCGCAACGCATTTCCTGGGGCCTGATTTTTCATTCGTCTCCGATGACGGCTAGGGCTACGTTTAGGTTTGCTCAGGAACAGCGAACCCGGAGGGTCCAGTTGCATGTGGGGCTGCGTAAAGGCTCCCCTGGGGAGTTCACTTGTACCCAAAGCCTTCCTTTGGGGGCACTTTTGGATGGGCAAAAAGGGCTCGGAACGCATTTCCTGGGGCCTGATTTTTCAGTCGTCTTCGATGCCGGCTAGGGCTACGTTTAGGGATGCTCGGAAACAGCGAACCCGGAGGGTCCAGTTGCATGTGGGGCTGCGTAAAGGCTCCCCTGGGGAGTTCTCTTGTACCCAAAGCCTTCCTTTGGGGGCACTTTTGGATGGTCCAAAGGGGCTCGAAACGCATTTCCTGGGGCCTGATTTTTCAGTCGTCTCCGATGACGGCTAGGGCTACGTTTAGGTTTGCTCAGGAACAGCGTACCCGGAGGGTCCAGTTGCATGTGGGGCTGCGTAAAGGCTCCCCTGGGGAGTTCTCTTGTACCCAAAGCCTTCCTTTGGGGGCACTTTTGGATGGGCGAAAAGGGCTCGCAACGCATTTCCTGGGGCCTGATTTTTCAGTCGTCTTCGATGCCGGCTAGGGCTACGTTTAGGGATGCTCGGAAACAGCGAACCCGGAGGGTCCAGTTGCATGTGGGGCTGCGTAAAGGCTCCCCTGGGGAGTTCTCTTGTACCCAAAGCCTTCCTTTGGGGGCACTTTTGGATGGGCAAAAAGGGCTCGGAACGCATTTCCTGGGGCCTGATTTTTCAGTCGTCTTCGATGCCGGCTAGGGCTACGTTTAGGAATGGTCGGAAACAGCGAACCCGGAGGGTCCAGTTGCATGTGGGGCTGCGTAAAGGCTCCCCTGGGGAGTTCACTTGTACCCAAAGCCTTCCTTTGGGGGCACTTTTGGATGGTCCAAAGGGGCTCGCAACGCATTTCCTGGGGCCTGATTTTTCAGTCGTCTCCGTTGACGGCTAGGGCTACGTTTAGGTTTGCTCAGGAACAGCGAACCCGGAGGGTCCAGTTGCATGTGGGGCTGCGTAAAGGCTCCCCTGGGGAGTTCACTTGTACCCAAAGCCTTCCTTTGGGGGCACTTTTGGATGGGCAAAAAGGGCTCGCAACGCATTTCCTGGGGCCTGATTTTTCAGTCGTCTTCGATGCCGGCTAGGGCTATGTTTAGGGATGCTCGGAAACAGCGAACCCGGAGGGTCCAGTTGCATGTGGGGCTGCGTAAAGGCTCCCCTGGGGAGTTCTCTTGTACCCAAAGCCTTCCTTTGGGGGCACTTTTGGATGGTCCAAAGGGGTTCGCAACGCATTTCCGGGGGCCTGATTTTTCACTCATCTCCGATGACGGCTAGGGCTATGTTTAGGGATGCTCGGAAACAGCGAACCCGGAGGGTCCAGTTGCATGTGGGGCTGCGTAAAGGCTCCCCTGGGGAGTTCACTTGTACCCAAAGCCTTCCTTTGGGGGCACTTTTGGATGGGCAAAAAGGGCTCGCAACGCATTTCCTGGGGCCTGATTTTTCACTCGTCTTCGATGCCGGCTAGGGCTATGTTTAGGGATGCTCGGAAACAGCGAACCCGGAGGGTCCAGTTGCATGTGGGGCTGCGTAAAGGCTCCCCTGGGGAGTTCACTTGTACCCAAAGCCTTCCTTTGGGGGCACTTTTGGATGGGCGAAAAGGGCTCGCAACGCATTTCCTGGGGCCTGATTTTTCAGTCGTCTTCGATGACGGCTAGGGCTACGTTTAGGTTTGCTCAGGAACAGCGAACCCGGAGGGTCCAGTTGCATGTGGGGCTGCGTAAAGGCTCCCCTGGGGAGTTCTCTTGTACCCAAAGCCTTCCTTTGGGGCACTTTTGGATGGGCGAAAAGGGCTCGCAACGCATTTCCTGAGGCCTGATTTTTCAGTCGTCTTCGATGCCGACTAGGGCTATGTTTAGGGATGCTCGGAAACAGCGAACCCGGAGGGTCCAGTTGCATGTGGGGCTGCGTAAAGGCTCCCCTGGGGAGTTCTCTTGTACCCAAAGCCTTCCTTTGGGGGCACTTTTGGATGGGCGAAAAGGGCTCGCAACGCATTTCCTGGGGCCTGATTTTTCAGTCGTCTCCGATGACGGCGAGGGCTACGTTTAGGTTTTCTCAGGAACAGCGAACCCGGAGGGTCCAGTTGCATGTGGGGCTGCGTAAAGGCTCCCCTGGGGAGTTCTCTTGTACCCAAAGCCTTCCTTTGGGGGCACTTTTGGATGGGCAAAAAGGGCTCGCAACGCATTTCCTGGGGCCTGATTTTTCAGTGGTCTTCGATGCCGGCTAGGGCTATGTTTAGGGATGCTCGGAAACAGCGAACCCGGAGGGTCCAGTTGCATGTGGGGCTGCGTAAAGGCTCCCCTGGGGAGTTCACTTGTACCCAAAGCCTTCCTTTGGGGGCACTTTTGGATGGGCGAAAAGGGCTCGCAACGCATTTCCTGGGGCCTGATTTTTCAGTCGTCTCCGATGACGGCTAGGGCTACGTTTAGGTTTGCTCAGGAACAGCGAACCCGGAGGGTCCAGTTGCATGTGGGGCTGCGTAAAGGCTCCCCTGGGGAGTTCTCTTGTACCCAAAGCCTTCCTTTGGGGGCACTTTTGGATGGGCGAAAAGGGCTCGCAACGCATTTCCTGGGGCCTGATTTTTCAGTCGTCTTCGATGCCGGCTAGGGCTACGTTTAGGGATGCTCGGAAACAGCGAACCCGGAGGGTCCAGTTGCATGTGGGGCTGCGTAAAGGCTCTCCTGGGGAGTTCTCTTTTACCCAAAGCCTTCCTTTGGGGGCACTTTTGGATGGTCCAAAGGGGCTCGGAACGCATTTCCTGGGGCCTGATTTTTCAGTCGTCTTCGATGCCGGCTAGGGCTACGTTTAGGAATGGTCGGAAACAGCGAACCCGGAGGGTCCAGTTGCATGTGGGGCTGCGTAAAGGCTCCCCTGGGGAGTTCACTTGTACCCAAAGCCTTCCTTTGGGGGCACTTTTGGATGGTCCAAAGGGGCTCGCAACGCATTTCCTGGGGCCTGATTTTTCAGTCGTCTCCGTTGACGGCTAGGGCTACGTTTAGGTTTGCTCAGGAACAGCGAACCCGGAGGGTCCAGTTGCATGTGGGGCTGCGTAAAGGCTCCCCTGGGGAGTTCACTTGTACCCAAAGCCTTCCTTTGGGGGCACTTTTGGATGGGCAAAAAGGGCTCGGAGCGCATTTCCTGGGGCCTGATTTTTCAGTCGTCTTCGATGCCGGCTAGGGCTATGTTTAGGGATGCTCGGAAACAGCGAACCCGGAGGGTCCAGTTGCATGTGGGGCTGCGTAAAGGCTCCCCTGGGGAGTTCTCTTGTACCCAAAGCCTTCCTTTGGGTCCACTTTTGGATGGTCCAAAGGGGTTCGCAACGCATTTCCGGGGGCCTGATTTTTCACTCATCTCCGATGACGGCGAGGGCTATGTTTAGGGATGCTCGGAAACAGCGAACCCGGAGGGTCCAGTTGCATGTGGGGCTGCGTAAAGGCTCCCCTGGGGAGTTCACTTGTACCCAAAGCCTTCCTTTGGGGGCACTTTTGGATGGTCCAAAGGGGCTCGCAACGCATTTCCTGGGGCCTGATTTTTCAGTCGTCTCCGTTGACGGCTAGGGCTATGTTTAGGGATGCTCGGAAACAGCGAACCCGGAGGGTCCAGTTGCATGTGGGGCTGCGTAAAGGCTCCCCTGGGGAGTTCTCTTGTACCCAAAGCCTTCCTTTGGGGGCACTTTTGGATGGGCGAAAAGGGCTCGCAACGCATTTCCTGGGGCCTGATTTTTCAGTCGTCTTCGATGACGGCTAGGGCTACGTTTAGGTTTGCTCAGGAACAGCGAACCCGGAGGGTCCAGTTGCATGTGGGGCTGCGTAAAGGCTCCCCTGGGGAGTTCTCTTGTACCCAAAGCCTTCCTTTGGGGCACTTTTGGATGAGCGAAAAGGGCTCGCAACGCATTTCCTGAGGCCTGATTTTTCAGTCGTCTTCGATGCCGACTAGGGCTATGTTTAGGGATGCTCGGAAACAGCGAACCCGGAGGGTCCAGTTGCATGTGGGGCTGCGTAAAGGCTCCCCTGGGGAGTTCTCTTGTACCCAAAGCCTTCCTTTGGGGGCACTTTTGGATGGTCCAAAGGGGCTCGCAACGCATTTCCTGGGGCCTGATTTTTCAGTCGTCTCCGATGACGGCTAGGGCTACGTTTAGGTTTGCTCAGGAACAGCGAACCCGGAGGGTCCAGTTGCATGTGGGGCTGCGTAAAGGCTCCCCTGGGGAGTTCACTTGTACCCAAAGCCTTCCTTTGGGGGCACTTTTGGATGGGCAAAAAGGGCTCGGAACGCATTTCCTGGGGCCTGATTTTTCAGTCGTCTCCGATGACGGCTAGGGCTATGTTTAGGGATGCTCGGAAACAGCGAACCCGGAGGGTCCAGTTGCATGTGGGGCTGCGTAAAGGCTCCCCTGGGGAGTTCACTTGTACCCAAAGCCTTCCTTTGGGGGCACTTTTGGATGGGCGAAAAGGGCTCGCAATGCATTTCCTGGGGCCTGATTTTTCAGTCGTCTCCGATGACGGCTAGGGCTACGTTTAGGTTTGCTCAGGAACAGCGAACCCGGAGGGTCCAGTTGCATGTGGGGCTGCGTAAAGGCTCCCCTGGGGAGTTCTCTTGTACCCAAAGCCTTCCTTTGGGGGCACTTTTGGATGGGAGAAAAGGGCTCGCAACGCATTTCCTGGGGCCTGATTTTTCAGTCGTCTTCGATGCCGGCTAGGGCTATGTTTAGGGATGCTCGGAAACAGCGAACCCGGAGGGTCCAGTTGCATGTGGGGCTGCGTAAAGGCTCCCCTGGGGAGTTCACTTGTACCCAAAGCCTTCCTTTGGGGGCACTTTTGGATGGTCCAAAGGGGCTCGCAACGCATTTCCTGGGGCCTGATTTTTCAGTCGTCTCCGATGACGGCTAGGGCTACGTTTAGGTTTGCTCAGGAACAGCGAACCCGGAGGGTCCAGTTGCATGTGGGGCTGCGTAAAGGCTCCTCTGGGGAGTTCACTTGTACCCAAAGCCTTCCTTTGGGGGCACTTTTGGATGGGCGAAAAGGGCTCGCAACGCATTTCCTGGGGCCTGATTTTTCAGTCGTCTTCGATGCCGGCTAGGGCTACGTTTAGGGATGCTCGGAAACAGCGAACCCGGAGGGTCCAGTTGCATGTGGGGCTGCGTAAAGGCTCCCCTGGGGAGTTCTCTTTTACCCAAAGCCTTCCTTTGGGGGCACTTTTGGATGGGCAAAAAGGGCTCGGAACGCATTTCCTGGGGCCTGATTTTTCAGTCGTCTTCGATGCCGGCTAGGGCTACGTTTAGGAATGGTCGGAAACAGCGAACCCGGAGGGTCCAGTTGCATGTGGGGCTGCGTAAAGGCTCCCCTGGGGAGTTCTCTTGTACCCAAAGCCTTCCTTTGGGGCACTTTTGGATGGGCGAAAAGGGCTCGCAACGCATTTCCTGAGGCCTGATTTTTCAGTCGTCTTCGATGCCGACTAGGGCTATGTTTAGGGATGCTCGGAAACAGCGAACCCGGAGGGTCCAGTTGCATGTGGGGCTGCGTAAAGGCTCCCCTGGGGAGTTCTCTTGTACCCAAAGCCTTCCTTTGGGGGCACTTTTGGATGGGCGAAAAGGGCTCGCAACGCATTTCCTGGGGCCTGATTTTTCAGTCGTCTCCGATGACGGCGAGGGCTAGGTTTAGGTTTTCTCAGGAACAGCGAACCCGGAGGGTCCAGTTGCATGTGGGGCTGCGTAAAGGCTCCCCTGGGGAGTTCTCTTGTACCCAAAGCCTTCCTTTGGGGGCACTTTTGGATGGGCAAAAAGGGCTCGCAACGCATTTCCTGGGGCCTGATTTTTCAGTGGTCTTCGATGCCGGCTAGGGCTATGTTTAGGGATGCTCGGAAACAGCGAACCCGGAGGGTCCAGTTGCATGTGGGGCTGCGTAAAGGCTCCCCTGGGGAGTTCACTTGTACCCAAAGCCTTCCTTTGGGGGCACTTTTGGATGGGCGAAAAGGGCTCGCAACGCATTTCCTGGGGCCTGATTTTTCAGTCGTCTCCGATGACGGCTAGGGCTACGTTTAGGTTTGCTCAGGAACAGCGAACCCGGAGGGTCCAGTTGCATGTGGGGCTGCGTAAAGGCTCCCCTGGGGAGTTCTCTTGTACCCAAAGCCTTCCTTTGGGGGCACTTTTGGATGGGCGAAAAGGGCTCGCAACGCATTTCCTGGGGCCTGATTTTTCAGTCGTCTTCGATGCCGGCTAGGGCTACGTTTAGGGATGCTCGGAAACAGCGAACCCGGAGGGTCCAGTTGCATGTGGGGCTGCGTAAAGGCTCTCCTGGGGAGTTCTCTTTTACCCAAAGCCTTCCTTTGGGGGCACTTTTGGATGGTCCAAAGGGGCTCGGAACGCATTTCCTGGGGCCTGATTTTTCAGTCGTCTTCGATGCCGGCTAGGGCTACGTTTAGGAATGGTCGGAAACAGCGAACCCGGAGGGTCCAGTTGCATGTGGGGCTGCGTAAAGGCTCCCCTGGGGAGTTCACTTGTACCCAAAGCCTTCCTTTGGGGGCACTTTTGGATGGTCCAAAGGGGCTCGCAACGCATTTCCTGGGGCCTGATTTTTCAGTCGTCTCCGTTGACGGCTAGGGCTACGTTTAGGTTTGCTCAGGAACAGCGAACCCGGAGGGTCCAGTTGCATGTGGGGCTGCGTAAAGGCTCCCCTGGGGAGTTCACTTGTACCCAAAGCCTTCCTTTGGGGGCACTTTTGGATGGGCAAAAAGGGCTCGGAGCGCATTTCCTGGGGCCTGATTTTTCAGTCGTCTTCGATGCCGGCTAGGGCTATGTTTAGGGATGCTCGGAAACAGCGAACCCGGAGGGTCCAGTTGCATGTGGGGCTGCGTAAAGGCTCCCCTGGGGAGTTCTCTTGTACCCAAAGCCTTCCTTTGGGTCCACTTTTGGATGGTCCAAAGGGGTTCGCAACGCATTTCCGGGGGCCTGATTTTTCACTCATCTCCGATGACGGCGAGGGCTATGTTTAGGGATGCTCGGAAACAGCGAACCCGGAGGGTCCAGTTGCATGTGGGGCTGCGTAAAGGCTCCCCTGGGGAGTTCACTTGTACCCAAAGCCTTCCTTTGGGGGCACTTTTGGATGGTCCAAAGGGGCTCGCAACGCATTTCCTGGGGCCTGATTTTTCAGTCGTCTCCGTTGACGGCTAGGGCTATGTTTAGGGATGCTCGGAAACAGCGAACCCGGAGGGTCCAGTTGCATGTGGGGCTGCGTAAAGGCTCCCCTGGGGAGTTCTCTTGTACCCAAAGCCTTCCTTTGGGGGCACTTTTGGATGGGCGAAAAGGGCTCGCAACGCATTTCCTGGGGCCTGATTTTTCAGTCGTCTTCGATGACGGCTAGGGCTACGTTTAGGTTTGCTCAGGAACAGCGAACCCGGAGGGTCCAGTTGCATGTGGGGCTGCGTAAAGGCTCCCCTGGGGAGTTCTCTTGTACCCAAAGCCTTCCTTTGGGGCACTTTTGGATGAGCGAAAAGGGCTCGCAACGCATTTCCTGAGGCCTGATTTTTCAGTCGTCTTCGATGCCGACTAGGGCTATGTTTAGGGATGCTCGGAAACAGCGAACCCGGAGGGTCCAGTTGCATGTGGGGCTGCGTAAAGGCTCCCCTGGGGAGTTCTCTTGTACCCAAAGCCTTCCTTTGGGGGCACTTTTGGATGGTCCAAAGGGGCTCGCAACGCATTTCCTGGGGCCTGATTTTTCAGTCGTCTCCGATGACGGCTAGGGCTACGTTTAGGTTTGCTCAGGAACAGCGAACCCGGAGGGTCCAGTTGCATGTGGGGCTGCGTAAAGGCTCCCCTGGGGAGTTCACTTGTACCCAAAGCCTTCCTTTGGGGGCACTTTTGGATGGGCAAAAAGGGCTCGCAACGCATTTCCTGGGGCCTGATTTTTCAGTCGTCTTCGATGACGGCTAGGGCTATGTTTAGGGATGCTCAGAAACAGCGAACCCGGAGGGTCCAGTTGCATGTGGGGCTGCG
The DNA here is from genome assembly GCF_963932015.1 of Anas acuta. Classification (NCBI taxonomy): domain Eukaryota; kingdom Metazoa; phylum Chordata; class Aves; order Anseriformes; family Anatidae; genus Anas; species Anas acuta. The sequence goes on from NW_027076092.1 coordinate 26,055, forward strand.
TAAAGGCTCCCCTGGGGAGTTCACTTGTACCCAAAGCCTTCCTTTGGGGGCACTTTTGGATGGGCGAAAAGGGCTCGCAATGCATTTCCTGGGGCCTGATTTTTCAGTCGTCTCCGATGACGGCTAGGGCTACGTTTAGGTTTGCTCAGGAACAGCGAACCCGGAGGGTCCAGTTGCATGTGGGGCTGCGTAAAGGCTCCCCTGGGGAGTTCTCTTGTACCCAAAGCCTTCCTTTGGGGGCACTTTTGGATGGGAGAAAAGGGCTCGCAACGCATTTCCTGGGGCCTGATTTTTCAGTCGTCTTCGATGCCGGCTAGGGCTATGTTTAGGGATGCTCGGAAACAGCGAACCCGGAGGGTCCAGTTGCATGTGGGGCTGCGTAAAGGCTCCCCTGGGGAGTTCACTTGTACCCAAAGCCTTCCTTTGGGGGCACTTTTGGATGGTCCAAAGGGGCTCGCAACGCATTTCCTGGGGCCTGATTTTTCAGTCGTCTCCGATGACGGCTAGGGCTACGTTTAGGTTTGCTCAGGAACAGCGAACCCGGAGGGTCCAGTTGCATGTGGGGCTGCGTAAAGGCTCCCCTGGGGAGTTCACTTGTACCCAAAGCCTTCCTTTGGGGGCACTTTTGGATGGGCGAAAAGGGCTCGCAACGCATTTCCTGGGGCCTGATTTTTCAGTCGTCTTCGATGCCGGCTAGGGCTACGTTTAGGGATGCTCGGAAACAGCGAACCCGGAGGGTCCAGTTGCATGTGGGGCTGCGTAAAGGCTCCCCTGGGGAGTTCTCTTTTACCCAAAGCCTTCCTTTGGGGGCACTTTTGGATGGGCAAAAAGGGCTCGGAACGCATTTCCTGGGGCCTGATTTTTCAGTCGTCTTCGATGCCGGCTAGGGCTACGTTTAGGAATGGTCGGAAACAGCGAACCCGGAGGGTCCAGTTGCATGTGGGGCTGCGTAAAGGCTCCCCTGGGGAGTTCACTTGTACCCAAAGCCTTCCTTTGGGGGCACTTTTGGATGGTCCAAAGGGGCTCGCAACGCATTTCCTGGGGCCTGATTTTTCAGTCGTCTCCGTTGACGGCTAGGGCTACGTTTAGGTTTGCTCAGGAACAGCGAACCCGGAGGGTCCAGTTGCATGTGGGGCTGCGTAAAGGCTCCCCTGGGGAGTTCACTTGTACCCAAAGCCTTCCTTTGGGGGCACTTTTGGATGGGCAAAAAGGGCTGGGAGCGCATTTCCTGGGGCCTGATTTTTCAGTCGTCTTCGATGTCGACTAGGGCTATGTTTAGGGATGCTCGGAAACAGCGAACCCGGAGGGTCCAGTTGCATGTGGGGCTGCGTAAAGGCTCCCCTGGGGAGTTCTCTTGTACCCAAAGCCTTCCTTTGGGGGCACTTTTGGATGGTCCAAAGGGGTTCGCAACGCATTTCCTGGGGCCTGATTTTTCACTCATCTACGATGACGGCTAGGGTTACGTTTAGGTTTGCTCAGGAACAGCGAACCCGGAGGGTCCAGTTGCATGTGGGGCTGCGTAAAGGCTCCCCTGGGGAGTTCTCTTTTACCCAAAGCCTTCCTTTTGGGGCACTCTTGGATGGGCGAAAAGGGCTCGCAACGCATTTCCTGGGGCCTGATTTTTCAGTCGTCTCCGATGACGGCTAGGGCTACGTTTAGGTTTGCTCAGGAACAGCGAACCCGGAGGGTCCAGTTGCATGTGGGGCTGCGTAAAGGCTCCCCTGGGGAGTTCACTTGTACCCAAAGCCTTCCTTTGGGGGCACTTTTGGATGGGCGAAAAGGGCTCGCAACGCATTTCCTGGGGCCTGATTTCTCAGTCGTCTTCGATGCCGGCTAGGGCTATGTTTAGGGATGCTCGGAAACAGCGAACCTGGAGGGTCCAGTTGCATGTGGGGCTGCGTAAAGGCTCCCCTGGGGAGTTCTCTTGTACCCAAAGCCTTCCTTTGGGGGCACTTTTGGATGGTCCAAAGGGGCTCGCAACGCATTTCCTGGGGCCTGATTTTTCAGTCGTCTCCGATGACGGCTAGGGCTACGTTTAGGTTTGCTCAGGAACAGCGAACCCGGAGGGTCCAGTTGCATGTGGGGCTGCGTAAAGGCTCCCCTGGGGAGTTCTCTTGTACCCAAAGCCTTCCTTTGGGGGCACTTTTGGATGGGAGAAAAGGGCTCGCAACGCATTTCCTGGGGCCTGATTTTTCAGTCGTCTTCGATGCCGGCTAGGGCTATGTTTAGGGATGCTCGGAAACAGCGAACCCGGAGGGTCCAGTTGCATGTGGGGCTGCGTAAAGGCTCCCCTGGGGAGTTCACTTGTACCCAAAGCCTTCCTTTGGGGGCACTTTTGGATGGTCCAAAGGGGCTCGCAACGCATTTCCTGGGGCCTGATTTTTCAGTCGTCTCCGATGACGGCTAGGGCTACGTTTAGGTTTGCTCAGGAACAGCGAACCCGGAGGGTCCAGTTGCATGTGGGGCTGCGTAAAGGCTCCCCTGGGGAGTTCACTTGTACCCAAAGCCTTCCTTTGGGGGCACTTTTGGATGGGCGAAAAGGGCTCGCAACGCATTTCCTGGGGCCTGATTTTTCAGTCGTCTTCGATGCCGGCTAGGGCTACGTTTAGGGATGCTCGGAAACAGCGAACCCGGAGGGTCCAGTTGCATGTGGGGCTGCGTAAAGGCTCCCCTGGGGAGTTCTCTTTTACCCAAAGCCTTCCTTTGGGGGCACTTTTGGATGGGCAAAAAGGGCTCGGAACGCATTTCCTGGGGCCTGATTTTTCAGTCGTCTTCGATGCCGGCTAGGGCTACGTTTAGGAATGGTCGGAAACAGCGAACCCGGAGGGTCCAGTTGCATGTGGGGCTGCGTAAAGGCTCCCCTGGGGAGTTCACTTGTACCCAAAGCCTTCCTTTGGGGGCACTTTTGGATGGTCCAAAGGGGCTCGCAACGCATTTCCTGGGGCCTGATTTTTCAGTCGTCTCCGTTGACGGCTAGGGCTACGTTTAGGTTTGCTCAGGAACAGCGAACCCGGAGGGTCCAGTTGCATGTGGGGCTGCGTAAAGGCTCCCCTGGGGAGTTCACTTGTACCCAAAGCCTTCCTTTGGGGGCACTTTTGGATGGGCAAAAAGGGCTGGGAGCGCATTTCCTGGGGCCTGATTTTTCAGTCGTCTTCGATGTCGACTAGGGCTATGTTTAGGGATGCTCGGAAACAGCGAACCCGGAGGGTCCAGTTGCATGTGGGGCTGCGTAAAGGCTCCCCTGGGGAGTTCTCTTGTACCCAAAGCCTTCCTTTGGGGGCACTTTTGGATGGTCCAAAGGGGTTCGCAACGCATTTCCTGGGGCCTGATTTTTCACTCATCTACGATGACGGCTAGGGTTACGTTTAGGTTTGCTCAGGAACAGCGAACCCGGAGGGTCCAGTTGCATGTGGGGCTGCGTAAAGGCTCCCCTGGGGAGTTCTCTTTTACCCAAAGCCTTCCTTTTGGGGCACTCTTGGATGGGCGAAAAGGGCTCGCAACGCATTTCCTGGGGCCTGATTTTTCAGTCGTCTCCGATGACGGCTAGGGCTACGTTTAGGTTTGCTCAGGAACAGCGAACCCGGAGGGTCCAGTTGCATGTGGGGCTGCGTAAAGGCTCCCCTGGGGAGTTCACTTGTACCCAAAGCCTTCCTTTGGGGGCACTTTTGGATGGGCGAAAAGGGCTCGCAACGCATTTCCTGGGGCCTGATTTCTCAGTCGTCTTCGATGCCGGCTAGGGCTATGTTTAGGGATGCTCGGAAACAGCGAACCTGGAGGGTCCAGTTGCATGTGGGGCTGCGTAAAGGCTCCCCTGGGGAGTTCTCTTGTACCCAAAGCCTTCCTTTGGGGGCACTTTTGGATGGTCCAAAGGGGCTCGCAACGCATTTCCTGGGGCCTGATTTTTCAGTCGTCTCCGATGACGGCTAGGGCTACGTTTAGGTTTGCTCAGGAACAGCGAACCCGGAGGGTCCAGTTGCATGTGGGGCTGCGTAAAGGCTCCCCTGGGGAGTTCTCTTGTACCCAAAGCCTTCCTTTGGGGGCACTTTTGGATGGGCAAAAAGGGCTCGGAGCGCATTTCCTGGGGCCTGATTTTTCACTCGTCTTCGATGCCGGCTAGGGCTATGTTTAGGGATGCTCGGAAACAGCGAACCCGGAGGGTCCAGTTGCATGTGGGGCTGCGTAAAGGCTCCCCTGGGGAGTTCTCTTGTACCCAAAGCCTTCCTTTGGGGCACTTTTGGATGGGCGAAAAGGGCTCGCAACGCATTTCCTGAGGCCTGATTTTTCAGTCGTCTTCGATGCCGACTAGGGCTATGTTTAGGGATGCTCGGAAACAGCGAACCCGGAGGGTCCAGTTGCATGTGGGGCTGCGTAAAGGCTCCCCTGGGGAGTTCTCTTTTACCCAAAGCCTTCCTTTGGGGGCACTCTTGGATGGGCGAAAAGGGCTCGCAACGCATTTCCTGGGGCCTGATTTTTCAGTCGTCTCCGATGACGGCTAGGGCTACGTTTAGGTTTGCTCAGGAACAGCGAACCCGGAGGGTCCAGTTGCATGTGGGGCTGCGTAAAGGCTCCCCTGGGGAGTTCACTTGTACCCAAAGCCTTCCTTTGGGGGCACTTTTGGATGGGCGAAAAGGGCTCGCAACGCATTTCCTGGGGCCTGATTTTTCAGTCGTCTTCGATGCCGGCTAGGGCTATGTTTAGGGATGCTCGGAAACAGCGAACCTGGAGGGTCCAGTTGCATGTGGGGCTGCGTAAAGGCTCCCCTGGGGAGTTCTCTTGTACCCAAAGCCTTCCTTTGGGGGCACTTTTGGATGGTCCAAAGGGGCTCGGAACGCATTTCCTGGGGCCTGATTTTTCAGTCGTCTCCGATGACGGCTAGGGCTACGTTTAGGTTTGCTCAGGAACAGCGAACCCGGAGGGTCCAGTTGCATGTGGGGCTGCGTAAAGGCTCCCCTGGGGAGTTCACTTGTACCCAAAGCCTTCCTTTGGGGGCACTTTTGGATGGGCGAAAAGGGCTCGCAACGCATTTCCTGGGGCCTGATTTTTCACTCGTCTTCGATGCCGGCTAGGGCTATGTTTAGGGATGCTCGGAAACAGCGAACCCGGAGGGTCCAGTTGCATGTGGGGCTGCGTAAAGGCTCCCCTGGGGAGTTCTCTTGTACCCAAAGCCTTCCTTTGGGGGCACTTTTGGATGGTCCAAAGGGGCTCGCAACGCATTTCCTGGGGCCTGATTTTTCAGTCGTCTCCGATGACGGCTAGGGCTACGTTTAGGTTTGCTCAGGAACAGCGAACCCGGAGGGTCCAGTTGCATGTGGGGCTGCGTAAAGGCTCCCCTGGGGAGTTCTCTTGTACCCAAAGCCTTCCTTTGGGGGCACTTTTGGATGGGCAAAAAGGGCTCGCAACGCATTTCCTGGGGCCTGATTTTTCAGTGGTCTTCGATGCCGGCTAGGGCTATGTTTAGGGATGCTCGGAAACAGCGAACCCGGAGGGTCCAGTTGCATGTGGGGCTGCGTAAAGGCTCCCCTGGGGAGTTCACTTGTACCCAAAGCCTTCCTTTGGGGGCACTTTTGGATGGGCGAAAAGGGCTCGCAACGCATTTCCTGGGGCCTGATTTTTCAGTCGTCTCCGATGACGGCTAGGGCTACGTTTAGGTTTGCTCAGGAACAGCGAACCCGGAGGGTCCAGTTGCATGTGGGGCTGCGTAAAGGCTCCCCTGGGGAGTTCTCTTGTACCCAAAGCCTTCCTTTGGGGGCACTTTTGGATGGGCGAAAAGGGCTCGCAACGCATTTCCTGGGGCCTGATTTTTCAGTCGTCTTCGATGCCGGCTAGGGCTACGTTTAGGGATGCTCGGAAACAGCGAACCCGGAGGGTCCAGTTGCATGTGGGGCTGCGTAAAGGCTCTCCTGGGGAGTTCTCTTTTACCCAAAGCCTTCCTTTGGGGGCACTTTTGGATGGTCCAAAGGGGCTCGGAACGCATTTCCTGGGGCCTGATTTTTCAGTCGTCTTCGATGCCGGCTAGGGCTACGTTTAGGAATGGTCGGAAACAGCGAACCCGGAGGGTCCAGTTGCATGTGGGGCTGCGTAAAGGCTCCCCTGGGGAGTTCACTTGTACCCAAAGCCTTCCTTTGGGGGCACTTTTGGATGGTCCAAAGGGGCTCGCAACGCATTTCCTGGGGCCTGATTTTTCAGTCGTCTCCGTTGACGGCTAGGGCTACGTTTAGGTTTGCTCAGGAACAGCGAACCCGGAGGGTCCAGTTGCATGTGGGGCTGCGTAAAGGCTCCCTGGGGAGTTCACTTGTACCCAAAGCCTTCCTTTGGGGGCACTTTTGGATGGGCAAAAAGGGCTCGGAGCGCATTTCCTGGGGCCTGATTTTTCAGTCGTCTTCGATGCCGGCTAGGGCTATGTTTAGGGATGCTCGGAAACAGCGAACCCGGAGGGTCCAGTTGCATGTGGGGCTGCGTAAAGGCTCCCCTGGGGAGTTCTCTTGTACCCAAAGCCTTCCTTTGGGTCCACTTTTGGATGGTCCAAAGGGGTTCGCAACGCATTTCCGGGGGCCTGATTTTTCACTCATCTCCGATGACGGCGAGGGCTATGTTTAGGGATGCTCGGAAACAGCGAACCCGGAGGGTCCAGTTGCATGTGGGGCTGCGTAAAGGCTCCCCTGGGGAGTTCACTTGTACCCAAAGCCTTCCTTTGGGGGCACTTTTGGATGGTCCAAAGGGGCTCGCAACGCATTTCCTGGGGCCTGATTTTTCAGTCGTCTCCGTTGACGGCTAGGGCTATGTTTAGGATGCTCGGAAACAGCGAACCCGGAGGGTCCAGTTGCATGTGGGGCTGCGTAAAGGCTCCCCTGGGGAGTTCTCTTGTACCCAAAGCCTTCCTTTGGGGGCACTTTTGGATGGGCGAAAAGGGCTCGCAACGCATTTCCTGGGGCCTGATTTTTCAGTCGTCTTCGATTGACGGCTAGGGCTACGTTTAGGTTTGCTCAGGAACAGCGAACCCGGAGGGTCCAGTTGCATGTGGGGCTGCGTAAAGGCTCCCCTGGGGAGTTCTCTTGTACCCAAAGCCTTCCTTTGGGGCACTTTTGGATGAGCGAAAAGGGCTCGCAACGCATTTCCTGAGGCCTGATTTTTCAGTCGTCTTCGATGCCGACTAGGGCTATGTTTAGGGATGCTCGGAAACAGCGAACCCGGAGGGTCCAGTTGCATGTGGGGCTGCGTAAAGGCTCCCCTGGGGAGTTCTCTTGTACCCAAAGCCTTCCTTTGGGGGCACTTTTGGATGGTCCAAAGGGGCTCGCAACGCATTTCCTGGGGCCTGATTTTTCAGTCGTCTCCGATGACGGCTAGGGCTACGTTTAGGTTTGCTCAGGAACAGCGAACCCGGAGGGTCCAGTTGCATGTGGGGCTGCGTAAAGGCTCCCCTGGGGAGTTCACTTGTACCCAAAGCCTTCCTTTGGGGGCACTTTTGGATGGGCAAAAAGGGCTCGCAACGCATTTCCTGGGGCCTGATTTTTCAGTCGTCTTCGATGACGGCTAGGGCTATGTTTAGGGATGCTCAGAAACAGCGAACCCGGAGGGTCCAGTTGCATGTGGGGCTGCGTAAAGGCTCCCCTGGGGAGTTCACTTGTACCCAAAGCCTTCCTTTGGGGGCACTTTTGGATGGGCGAAAAGGGCTCGCAATGCATTTCCTGGGGCCTGATTTTTCAGTCGTCTCCGATGACGGCTAGGGCTACGTTTAGGTTTGCTCAGGAACAGCGAACCCGGAGGGTCCAGTTGCATGTGGGGCTGCGTAAAGGCTCCCCTGGGGAGTTCTCTTGTACCCAAAGCCTTCCTTTGGGGGCACTTTTGGATGGGAGAAAAGGGCTCGCAACGCATTTCCTGGGGCCTGATTTTTCAGTCGTCTTCGATGCCGGCTAGGGCTATGTTTAGGGATGCTCGGAAACAGCGAACCCGGAGGGTCCAGTTGCATGTGGGGCTGCGTAAAGGCTCCCCTGGGGAGTTCACTTGTACCCAAAGCCTTCCTTTGGGGGCACTTTTGGATGGTCCAAAGGGGCTCGCAACGCATTTCCTGGGGCCTGATTTTTCAGTCGTCTCCGATGACGGCTAGGGCTACGTTTAGGTTTGCTCAGGAACAGCGAACCCGGAGGGTCCAGTTGCATGTGGGGCTGCGTAAAGGCTCCCCTGGGGAGTTCACTTGTACCCAAAGCCTTCCTTTGGGGGCACTTTTGGATGGGCGAAAAGGGCTCGCAACGCATTTCCTGGGGCCTGATTTTTCAGTCGTCTTCGATGCCGGCTAGGGCTACGTTTAGGGATGCTCGGAAACAGCGAACCCGGAGGGTCCAGTTGCATGTGGGGCTGCGTAAAGGCTCCCCTGGGGAGTTCTCTTTTACCCAAAGCCTTCCTTTGGGGGCACTTTTGGATGGGCAAAAAGGGCTCGGAACGCATTTCCTGGGGCCTGATTTTTCAGTCGTCTTCGATGCCGGCTAGGGCTACGTTTAGGAATGGTCGGAAACAGCGAACCCGGAGGGTCCAGTTGCATGTGGGGCTGCGTAAAGGCTCCCCTGGGGAGTTCACTTGTACCCAAAGCCTTCCTTTGGGGGCACTTTTGGATGGTCCAAAGGGGCTCGCAACGCATTTCCTGGGGCCTGATTTTTCAGTCGTCTCCGTTGACGGCTAGGGCTACGTTTAGGTTTGCTCAGGAACAGCGAACCCGGAGGGTCCAGTTGCATGTGGGGCTGCGTAAAGGCTCCCCTGGGGAGTTCACTTGTACCCAAAGCCTTCCTTTGGGGGCACTTTTGGATGGGCAAAAAGGGCTGGGAGCGCATTTCCTGGGGCCTGATTTTTCAGTCGTCTTCGATGCCGGCTAGGGCTACGTTTAGGAATGGTCGGAAACAGCGAACCCGGAGGGTCCAGTTGCATGTGGGGCTGCGTAAAGGCTCCCCTGGGGAGTTCACTTGTACCCAAAGCCTTCCTTTGGGGGCACTTTTGGATGGTCCAAAGGGGCTAGCAACGCATTTCCTGGGGTCTGATTTTTCAGTCGTCTCCGTTGACGGCTAGGGCTACGTTTAGGTTTGCTCAGGAACAGCGAACCCGGAGGGTCCAGTTGCATGTGGGGCTGCGTAAAGGCTCCCCTGGGGAGTTCACTTGTACCCAAAGCCTTCCTTTGGGGGCACTTTTGGATGGGCAAAAAGGGCTCGGAGCGCATTTCCTGGGGCCTGATTTTTCACTCGTCTTCGATGCCGGCTAGGGCTATGTTTAGGGATGCTCGGAAACAGCGAACCCGGAGGGTCCAGTTGCATGTGGGGCTGCGTAAAGGCTCCCCTGGGGAGTTCTCTTGTACCCAAAGCCTTCCTTTGGGGGCACTTTTGGATGGGCGAAAAGGGCTCGCAACGCATTTCCTGGGGCCTGATTTTTCAGTCGTCTTCGATGACGGCTAGGGCTACGTTTAGGTTTGCTCAGGAACAGCAAACCTGGAGGGTCCAGTTGCATGTGGGGCTGCGTAAAGGCTCCCCTGGGGAGTTCTCTTGTACCCAAAGCCTTCCTTTGGGGCACTTTTGGATGGGCGAAAAGGGCTCGCAACGCATTTCCTGGGGCCTGATTTTTCAGTCGTCTTCGATGCCGACTAGGGCTATGTTTAGGGATGCTCGGAAACAGCGAACCCGGAGGGTCCAGTTGCATGTGGGGCTGCGTAAAGGCTCCCCTGGGGAGTTCTCTTTTACCCAAAGCCTTCCTTTGGGGGCACTCTTGGATGGGCGAAAAGGGCTCGCAACGCATTTCCTGGGGCCTGATTTTTCAGTCGTCTCCGTTGACGGCTAGGGCTACGTTTAGGTTTGCTCAGGAACAGCGAACCCGGAGGGTCCAGTTGCATGTGGGGCTGCGTAAAGGCTCCCCTGGGGAGTTCACTTGTACCCAAAGCCTTCCTTTGGGGGCACTTTTGGATGGGCGAAAAGGGCTCGCAACGCATTTCCTGGGGCCTGATTTTTCACTCGTCTTCGATGCCGGCTAGGGCTATGTTTAGGGATGCTCGGAAACAGCGAACCTGGAGGGTCCAGTTGCATGTGGGGCTGCGTAAAGGCTCCCCTGGGGAGTTCTCTTGTACCCAAAGCCTTCCTTTGGGGGCACTTTTGGATGGTCCAAAGGGGCTCGCAACGCATTTCCTGGGGCCTGATTTTTCAGTCGTCTCCGATGACGGCTAGGGCTACGTTTAGGTTTGCTCAGGAACAGCGAACCCGGAGGGTCCAGTTGCATGTGGGGCTGCGTAAAGGCTCCCCTGGGGAGTTCTCTTGTACCCAAAGCCTTCCTTTGGGGGCACTTTTGGATGGGCGAAAAGGGCTCGCAACGCATTTCCTGGGGCCTGATTTTTCAGTCGTCTTCGATGCCGGCTAGGGCTACGTTTAGGGATGCTCGGAAACAGCGAACCCGGAGGGTCCAGTTGCATGTGGGGCTGCGTAAAGGCTCCCCTGGGGAGTTCACTTGTACCCAAAGCCTTCCTTTGGGGGCACTTTTGGATGGTCCAAAGGGGCTCGCAACGCATTTCCTGGGGCCTGATTTTTCAGTCGTCTCCGTTGACGGCTAGGGCTACGTTTAGGTTTGCTCAGGAACAGCGAACCCGGAGGGTCCAGTTGCATGTGGGGCTGCGTAAAGGCTCCCCTGGGGAGTTCTCTTGTACCCAAAGCCTTCCTTTGGGGGCACTTTTGGATGGGCGAAAAGGGCTCGCAACGCATTTCCTGAGGCCTGATTTTTCAGTCGTCTTCGATGCCGACTAGGGCTATGTTTAGGGATGCTCGGAAACAGCGAACCCGGAGGGTCCAGTTGCATGTGGGGCTGCGTAAAGGCTCCCCTGGGGAGTTCACTTGTACCCAAAGCCTTCCTTTGGGGGCACTTTTGGATGGGCAAAAAGGGGCTCGCAACGCATTTCCTGGGGCCTGATTTTTCAGTCGTCTTCGATGCTGGCTAGGGCTATGTTTAGGGATGGTCGGAAACAGCGAACCCGGAGGGTCCAATTGCATGTGGGGCTGCGTAAAGGCTCCCCTGGGGAGTTCTCTTGTACCCAAAGCCTTCCTTTGGGGGCACTTTTGGATGGGCAACATGGGCTCGCAATGCATTTCCTGGGGCCTGATTTTTCAGTCGTCTTCGATGCCGACTAGGGCTACGTTTAGGGATGGTCGGAAACAGCGAACCCGGAGGGTCCAGTTGCATGTGGGGCTGCGTAAAGGCTCCCCTGGGGAGTTCTCTTGTACCCAAAGCCTTCCTTTGGGGGCACTTTTGGATGGGCAACATGGGCTCGCAACGCATTTCCTGGGGCCTGATTTTTCACTCATCTACGATGACGGCTAGGGCTACGTTTAGGTTTGCTCAGGAACAGCGAACCCGGAGGGTCCAGTTGCATGTGGGGCTGCGTAAAGGCTCCCCTGGGGAGTTCTCTTGTACTCAAAGCCTTCCTTTGGGG